>NC_037689.1:69432864-69484777 GCF_003255815.1 Theropithecus gelada | reverse complement strand
AGGTCCTTTACATCCCTTGTAAGTTGGATTCCTAGGTATTTTATTCTATTTAATGCAATTGTGAATGGAAGTTCATTCCTAATTTGACTCTCTGTTTGTCTGTTACTGGTGTATAAGAATGCTTGTGATTTTTGCACATTAATTTTGTATCCTGAGACTTTACTGAAGTTGCTTATCAGCTTAAGGAGATTTTGGGCTGAGACGATGGGGTTTTCTAAATATACAATCATGTCATCTGCAAACAGGGACAATTTGACTTCTTCTTTTCCTAACTGAATACCCTTTATTTCTTTCTCTTGCCTGATTGCCCTAGCAAGAAATTCCAACACTATGTTGAATAGGAGTAGAGAGAGAGGGCAACCCTGTCTTGTGCCATTGTTCAAAGGGAATGCTTATGGTTTTTGCCCATTCAGTATGATATTGGCTGTGGGTTTGTCATAAATACCTCTTATTATTTTCAGATACGTTCCATCAATACCGAATTTATTGAGAGTTTTAGCATGAAGGGCTGTTGAATTTTGTCAATGACCTTTCCTGCATCTATTGAGATAATCATGTGGTTTTTGTCTTTGGTTCTGTTTATATGCTGGATTACATTTATTGATTTGCATATGTTGAACCAGCCTTGCATCCCAGGGATGAAGCCCACTTGACAGTCATCTGATCTTTGACAAACCTGAGAAAAACAAGAAATGGGGAAAGGACTCCCTATTTAATAAATGCTGCTGGGAACATTGGCTAGCCATAAGTAGAAAGCTGAAACTGGATCATTTCCTTACTCCTTATACGAAAATTAATTCAAGATGGATTAGAGGCTTAAATGTTAGACCTAATACCATAAAACCCTAGAAGAAAACCTAAGTAATACCATTCAGGACATAAGCATGGGCAAGGACTTCATGTCTAAAACACCAAAAGCAACAGCAACAAAAGCCAAAATTGACAAATGGGATCTCATTAAACTAAAGAGCTTCTGCACAGCAAAAGAAACTACCATCAGAGTGAACAGGCAACTTACAGAATGGGAGAAAATTTTTGCAATGTACTCATCTGACAAAGGGCTAATATCCAGAACCTACAAAGAACTCAAAAAATTTACAAGAAAAAAACAAACAACCCCATCAAAAAGTGGGCAAAGGATATGACACGTGAAAAAATGCTCATCATCACTGGCCATCAGAGAAATGCAAATCAAAACCACAATGAGATACCATCTCACACCAGTTAGAATGGCAATCATTAAAAAGTCAGGAAACAACAGGTGCTGGAGAGGATGTGGAGAAATAGGAACACTTTTACACTGTTGTTGGGACTGTAAACTAGTTCAACCATTGTGAAAAACAGTGTGGCGATTCCTCAAGTATCTAGAACTAGAGATACCACTTGACCCAGCCATCTCATTACTGGGCATATACTCAAAGTATTATAAATCATGCTGCTATAAAGACACATGCACACGTATGTTTATTGCGGCACTATTCACAATAGCAAAGACTTGGAATCAACCCAAATGTCCGTCAGTGACAGAATGGATTAAGAAAATGTGGCACATATCCACCATGGAATACTATGCAAACATAAAAAAGGATGAGTTCCTGTCCTTTGTAGGGACACGGATACAGCTGGAAACCATCATTCTCAGCAAACTATCGCAAGAACAGAAAACCAAACACCGCATGTTCTCACTCATAGGTGGGAATTGAACAATGAGATCACTTGGACTAGGGAAGGGTAACATCACACACCAGGGTCTATTATGGGGTGGGGGAGGGATTGCATTGGGAGTTATACCTGATGTAAATGACGAGCTGATGGGTGTTGATGAGTTGATAGGTTTTGACGAGTTGATGGGTGCAGCACACCAACATGGCACAAGTATACATATGTAACAAACCTTCACGTTATGCACATGTACCCTAGAACTTAAAGTATAATAATAATAAAAAATAAATAAATAATATATAAATAAAAACAAAATGTATTATTAACATGATGAGAATAAAAATGACAATGTTAAGTATTTACAGCAAAAAAAAAAAAACACAATTGAAAAAACTAGGCAAGCAAGAGCAAACAAATTCAAAAGCTAATAGAAGACAAGAAAAAAACTAAGATCAGAGCAGAATTGAAGGAAGTAGAGATGTAGAAAACCCTTAAAAAAAAATCAATGAATCCAGAAGCTGGTTTTTTTGAAAAGATCAACAAAATAGAGTGACTGCTAGCCAGACTAATAGAGAAAATAAGAGAGAAGAATCAAATAGACACAATAAAAAATGATAAAGAGGATATCACCACTGATCCCACAGAAGTACAAACTACCATCAGATAATACTATAAACAACTCTGTGTAAATAAGCTGGAAAATCTAGAAGAAATTGAAAAATTCCTGGATGCATACACCCTCCCAAGACTAAACCAGGAAGAAATCGAATCTCTGAATAGAACAATAACAAGTTCTGTAATTGAGGCAGTAATTAATAGCCTACCAAACAACAAAAAAAGTCCAAGACCAGACGGATTTACAGCCGAATTCTACCAGAGGTACAAAGACCAACTAGTACCATTCCTTCTGAAATGATTCCAAACAATTGAAAAAGAGGGGATCCTCCCCAACTCATTTTCTGAGGCCAGCATCATCCTGATACCAAAACCTGGCAGAGACACAACAAACAAAGAAAATTTCAGGCCTATATGCTTGATGAACATCACTGTAAAAATTCTCAATAAAATACTAGCAAATGAAATCCAGCAGCACATCAAAAAGCTTACCACCACGATCAAGTCAGCTTCATCCCTGGGATGCAAGGCTGGTTCAACTTATGGAAATCAATACATGTAATACATCACATAAACAGAACAAACTACAAAAACCAGACAATTATCTCAATAGATGCAGAAAAGGCCTTTGATTAAATTCAACACCCTTCATGCTAAAAACTCTCAATAAGTCAGGTACTGATGGAATGTATCTCAAAATAATAAGAACTATTTTTGACAAACCACAGCCAATATCATGCTGAATAATAGGCCAAAGCTGTAAGCATTTTCTTTTTTTTTTTTTTTTTTTGAGACGGAGTCTCGCTCTGTCGCCCAGGCTGGAGTGCAGTGGCCGGATCTCAGTTCACTGCAAGCTCCGCCTCCCGGGTTCCCGCCATTCTCCTGCCTCAGCCTCCCGAGTAGCTGGGACTACAGGCGCCCGCCACCTCGCCCGGCTAAGTTTTTGTATTTTTTTAGTAGAGACGGGGTTTCACCGTGTTAGCCAGGATGGTCTCAATCTCCTGACCTCGTGATCCGCCTGCCTTGGCCTCCCAAAGTGCTGGGATTACAGGCGTGAGCCACTGCGCCCGTTGAAAACTGGCATGAGACAAGGATGCCCTCTGTCATTACTCCTATTCAACACAGTATTGGAAGTTCTGGCCAGGGTAATCAGGTAAGATAAATTAAGGGTGTATTCAAAGAGGAAAAGAGGAAGTCAAATTGTCTCTGTTTGCAGAAGACATGATGGTATACTTAGAAAACCCTATTGTCTCAGCCCAAAATCTCCTTAAGCTGATAAGCAACTTCTGCAAAGTCTCAGGGTACAAAATCAATGTGCAAAAATCACAAGCACTCCTATACATTAATAACAGACAAACAGAGAGGCAAATCATGAGTGAATTCCCATTCACAACTGCTACAAAGAGAATAAAATACCTAGGAATCCAACTTACAAGGGATATGAAGGGGCTCTTAAAGGAGAACTACAACCCACTGTTCAAGGGAATAAGAGAGGACACAAACAAATGGAAGAACATTCTATGCTCATGGATAGGAAGAATCAACATCATGAAAAAGATCATACTGCCCAAAGTAATTGATAGATTCAATGCTATCTCTATCAAGCTACCATTGACTTTCTTCACAGAATTAGAAAAAACTACTTTAAATTTCATATGGAACCAAAAAAGAGCCAGTATAGCCAGGACAAACCTAAGCAAAAAGAACAAAGCTGGAGGCATCATGCCACCTGACCTCAAACTATACTACAAGGCTACAGTAACCAAAACAGCATGGCACTGGCATGAAAACAGAGATATAGACCAATGGAACAGAACAGAGGCCTCAGAAATAACACCATACGTCTACAACCATCTGATCTTTGACAAACCTGACAAAAAAAGCAAAAGGAAAAGGATTCCCTATTTAATAAATGCTGTTGGGAACACCGGCCAGTCACATGCAGAAAACTGAAACTGGACTCTTTCCTCACACCTTATAAAAAAATTAACTCAAGATGGATTAAAGACTTAAACGTAAGACCTAGGCATAGATCAGGACATAGGCAGGGACAAAGACTTCATGACTAAAACACCAAAACCCACAGCAACAAAAGCTAACATTGATAAATGAGATCTAATTAAACTAAAGAGCTTCTGCACAGCAAAAGAAACTATCATCAGAGTGAACAGGCAACCTACAGAATGGGAGAAAAATTTTGGAATCTATCCATATGACAAAGAGCTAGTATCCAGAATCTACAAAGAACTTAAACAAATTTACAAGAGAAAAACAAATAACCCAATCAAAAAGTGGATGAAGGATATGAACAGACACTTCTCAAAAGGAGACATTTATGTGGCCAACAAACATATGAAAAAAAGCTCATCATCACTGGTCATTAGAGAAATGCAAATCAAAACTACAATGAGATACCATCTCATGCCATTTAGAATGGCAATGATTAAAAAGGTCAGGAAACAGCAGATGCTGGAGAGGATGTGGAGAAATAGGAATGCTTTTACATTGTTGGTGGGAGTGTAAATTAATTCAACCATTGTGGAATTTGGTGTGGCAATTCCTCAAGGATCTAGAACCAGAAATACCATTTGACCCAGCAATCCCATTACTGGGTATGTACCAAAAGGATTATAAATCATTCTACTATAAAAGCACATGCACAAGTATGTTTACTGCAGCACTATTCACAATAGCAAAGACTTGCAACCAACCCAAATGTCCCTCAATGATAGAGTGGACAACGAAAATGTGGCACATATACAACATGGAATACTATGCATCCATAAAAAAGATGAGTTCATGTCCTTTTAAGGAACATGGATGAAGCTGGAAACCATCAGTCTCAGCAAACTAACACAGGAACAGAAAACCAAACACCACATGTTCTCACTCATAAGTGGGAGTTGAACAATGAGAACACATAGACACAGGGAGGGGAACATCACACATCGGGGTTTGTCAGGGAGTAGGGGGTTAGGGGAGCGATAGCATTAGGAGAAATACCTAATATAGATGATGGGTTGATGGGTGCAGTAAACCACCATGGCACGTGTGTACCTATGTAACAAACCTGCATGTTCTGCATATGTATCTCAGAACTTAAAGCCTAATTTTAAAAAAAAGAACAATTATGAAAAATGGGAGGAGATAAACATATCAACATTAACAGAAATTTGAATAAGTTTATCCCGTCCTTCACAGAGAAGTTTGAGGGATTAAAGACTCAGTGGAGGGAGTCACTGCAGATGTGATGGAAACAATCAAAGAAATAGAATTAGAAGCGGAGCCTGTAGATGTGGCTGAATTGCTGCAATCTTACAATAAAACTTGAATGAATGAGGAGTTGCTTATTATGAATGAACAAAGAAAGTGGTTTCTTGAGGTGGAATCTACTCCTGGTGATGATGGTGTGAATATTATTGAAATGAGAACAACAAATTTAGAATACTCCTTACACTTAGTTGATAAAGCAGAGGAGGATTTGAGACAAGTGGCTCAAATTTTGAAAGACGTTTTGCTGTTTGTACATTGCTATCAAATATTACCACATGCTATGGAAAAATCTTTTATAAGTGAAAGAGTAAATTGATGTGGCAAACTTCATTGCTGTCTCATTTTAAGAAATTGCCACAGCCACCTCAACCTTCAGCAACCACCACCATGATCAATCAGCAGCCATCAACACTAAAGCAAGACCCTCCACCAGTAGAAAGAGTATGACTTGCTGAAGGCTCAGATGCTGTTAATATTTTTTAGAAATAAAGCATTTTTAAATTAAGGTATATGCATAGTATTTTACACATAATTCTATTGTACACTAAACAGACTGCAATATAGTGTAAACATAACTTTTATATGCACTGGGCAATAAAACGCTAGTGTGACTTGCTATTTCATGCTATTTTCTTTTGTGTGGTGATCTACCCACCTAACCTACAATATCTCCAAGGTATGCATGTATACACACACCTGTCTGAAACGTGAGAGTTAGCTGGGTAGTAGTTTTATTTTTAATTGTTTGAAGAGCCTACATACTGTTTTTTACAGTGGCTGCATCATCTTACATTTCCACCAACAGTGTACAGTGTTCCAATTTCTCAACATCCTCCCCAAAACGTAAAAGGTAGTGTTTTTTGGTAATGGCAATCCTAACAGGTAAGAGAATATCTTACTGTTGTTTTAATTTGCATTTTCTTGATTATTAATGATGTTGAGCAGTTTTTAATATATCTGATGGCCATTTGTATGTCTTATTTTTAAAAATGTCTATTCTAGTCCTTTGTCCATTTTTAAATTGGGTTATTCGGGTCTTTAAAACACTGAATTCTTGGATTTTCTTATATATTTTGTATATTAATGCTGATATGGTTTGACTGTGTCCCCACCTAAATTTCATCTTGAATTGTAGCTCTCATAATCCCCATGTGTAATGGGAAGAACCTGGTGGGAAGTAATCGAATCATGGGGTCAGGTTATCCAATGCTGTTCTGGTGATAGTGAATAAGTCTCAAAGATCTGATGGTTTTATAAAGGGCAGTTTCCCTACACATATTATCTTGCCTTCCACCATGTAAGACATGCCTTTGCTCCTCCTTCACCTTCCTCTATGACTGTAAGACCTCCCCAGCAATGTGGAATTGTGAGTTCATTAAACCTCTTTTTCCTTATAAATTACCCAGTCTCAGGTATTTCTTCACAGCAGTGTGAAAATGGTCTCATACAGTAAATTGGTACTGGCAGAGTGGGGTACTGCTGTTTAGATACCTGAAAATGTGGAGGTGACTTTGGAACTGGATAACAGCCAGAGGTTGGAACACTTCGGCACGCTCAGAAGACAGGAAGATGTGGGAAAGTTTAAAACTTCCTAGAGATTTGTTCAATGGTGTTGACCAAAATGCTGATAGTGACATGGACAATGAAGTCCAGGTTGAAGTGGTCTCAGATGGAGATGAAGAACTTGTTAGGAATTGGAATAAAGGTGACTCTTGCTATGTTTTAGGAAAGAGATGGGTGGCATATCTTCCCTGCCGTAGAGATCTGTGGAATTTTAAACTTGAAAGAGATAATTTAGGGTATCTGATAGAAGAAATTTTTAAGCAGCAAAGCATTCAAGAGATGACTTGGCTGCTAATAGCAGCCAGTTTTATTCATTCACAGGGATATGGTTTGTAATTAGAACTTATGATTACAAGGGAAGTAGGGCATAAAAGTTCAGAAAATTTGCAGCCTAATTATGTAATAGAAAAAGGAAAACCAATTTATGAGAAAAAATTCAAGTCAACTGCAGAAATTTGCATCAGTAACAAGAAGCCAAATGTTAATAATCAAGACAATGGGAGAAATGTCTTCAGGGCATGTCATGTCAGAAGTCTTTATGGCAACTTCTCCCATCAGAGACCTGGAGGCTTGTGAGGAAAAATTGGTCTTCTGGGCCAGGCCCAGGGCCTTGCTGCTTTATGCAGTCCTGGGACTTGGTGCCCTGTGTCCTAGCCATGGCTAAAACGGGCCAACATACAGCTAGCATCGTTGCTTCAGAGGCTGCAAGTCCCAAGCCTTGGTAGCTTATGCATGGTGTTGGGCCTACGGGTGTACAGAAGTCAAGAATTGAGGTTTGGGAATCTCCGACTAGATTTTGGAGGGCATACGGAAACATCTGGATGTCCAGGCAGAGGTGTGCTGCAGGGGAAGAGCCCTCATGGAGAATTTCTGCTAGGGCAGTGTGGAAGGGAAATATGAGGTGGGAGCCCCCACACAGGGTCCTCACTGGGGCACTGTCTAGTGGAGCTGTTAGAAGAGGGCCATCATTCTCCAGACATTGGAATGGTAAATCCACTGACAGCTTGCACTGTGCACCTGGAAAAGCCATAGACACTCAATGCCAGCCCATAAAAGCAGACAGGAAAGGGGCTGTACCCTGCAGAGTCACATGAATGGAGCTGCCCAAGACCATGGGAACCCACTGCTTGCATCAGCATGATCTGGATATGAGACATGGAGTCAAAGGAGGTAATTTTGACACTTTAAAATTTGACTGCCCTATTGTGTTTTGGACTTGCATGGGGCCCATCGACACTTTATTTTGACCAATTTCTCCCATTTGAAATGGGTGTATCCACTCAATGCCTGTACCCTCATTGTATTTATGAAGTACCTAACTTGCTTTTGATTTTACACCTCATAGGCACAAAGCACTTGCCTTGTCTCAGATGAGACTTTGAACTGTGGACTTTTTAGTTAATGCTGAAATGAGTTAGTTCGTGGGACTGTTGGGAAAGCATGATTGGTTTTGAAATGTGAGGACATGAGAGTTGAGAGAGGCCAGAGGTGGATTGATATGGTTTGGCTGTGTCCTCACCCAAATCACATCTTGAATTTTAGCTCCCATAATCCCCACATGTAATAGGAGGGACATGGTGGGAGGTAATTGAATCATGGGGGCAGATTTTCCTGTGCTGTTCTTGTGATAATGAATAAGTCTCAGGAGATCTGATGGTTTCATAAAGGGCAGTTCCCCTGCACAAACTCTCTTTCCTGCCATGATGTAAGACCTGCTTTTGCTACTCCATCACCTTTCATCATAATTGTGAGGCCTCCCCAGCCAGGTGGAACTGTGAGGCCATTAATCATCTTTTTCTCTATAAATTACCCAGTCTTGGGTATTTCTTCATAGCAGTGTGAAAATGGACTAATACAAATGCCTATGAGATAAATAGATTTAAAACATATTTTTGCATTCTGTGGCTTAACTTTTCAGTCTGTTGAATGTTGCCTTTGCTCTGTGAAAGCTTTTTAGTTTGATGTAGTCCCACTTGTCTGTTTTTGATTATGTTACTTACGCTTTTAATGTCATAACCAAAAAATTATTGCCAAGATCAATACTGAGAAGACTTTCTCTATATTTTATCCTAGAAGTTTTACAGTTTTGGGGCTATATTTAGGTTTTTCATCCATTTTGAGTTGATTTTTGTGCATAATGTACCTTAATGGACCAATTTCATTATTTTGCATGTGAATATCTAGCTGTTCCTGTCCCATTTGTTGAAGAGATCATCCTTTCCCAGTTGTGCACTCTTGACAACCTCATAGAAGATCAATCGACTATATACATTTGAGTTTACTTGGGGGCTTTCTGTTCTGTTTCATTGGTTTGTATGTCTGTCTTTTTGCTGTCATCAGACAGTTTTAATTACTTTAAATTTGTAATACATTTATAAATCAAAAAGTGTGATGTTTCAAGTTTTGCTCTTTTTGCTCAAGATCACTTTGGCTTTTCTGGGTATGTCATGTTTTTATATCAATTTTTAAATTCTATTTTTCATTTCTGTTTTTTAAATTGTAGGTTCAGGGGGTATATGTGCAGGTTTGTTACATGGGTATATTGTGTGATGCTGAGGTTTGGGCTTTTATTGAGCACATCACCCAAATAGTGAACATAGTACCCTGTAGGTAGTTTTTCAAGCCTTGCTTGCCTGTCTGACTTTCTCTTTTGGAGTCCCCAATGTCCATTATCCCCATCTTTGTGTCTGTGTGTACCCAATGTTTAGCTCCCACTTATAAGTGAGAATATGCAATATCTGGTTTTCTATTGCTACATTAATTCACTTAGGATAATGGCTTCCACTTGCATCACTCTTGCTGCAAAGGACATGATTTTCATTCTTTTGTATGGTTGCATAGATTTTCTTTATACAACCTACTATTGATGGGCACCTGAGCTGGTTCTACATCTGTGCTATTATAATTAGTGTGATAAACATATAAGTACATGTGTCTTTTTGGTAGAAAAGCTTATTTTCCTTTGGATATATACCTAGTATTGGGATTTTGGGGTCAAATGTTAATTCTATTTTCAGGTCTTTGAGAATTCTCCAAAGTGCTTTCTATGGGGGATGAACTCATATACATTTCCCCCAATAGTATATAAGTGTTCCCTTTTCCCCAAAGCCTCACCAGCATCTGTTACTTTTTGACTTTTTAGTAATAGGTAATGATAATTTTTTAAAATTAAAATCAGGATTCACTTTCTAGGGTCTATGTAATAAAATATCACAAACTGGGTGTCTTAAAACAACAGACACTTATTATCTCACAATGTGAATGCTAGAAGTCTGAAATCAACATGTTGACAGCGCCACACTCCCTCTCAAACCTGTGGGGGAACCCTTCTTTGCCTCTTTCTAGCTTTTGTGTTTTGCCAGTAATTATTGATATTTTTGGCTTGCAGTTACATAACTCCAATCTCTGCCTTCACTGTCACATGTCAGGCTTCCTGTGTGCCTCTGTTTTCTCGTATGGCCATCTTTTTATGAGGATGCCAGTCACATTGAAATAGGGGCCTACTCTACTCCAGTATGACCTTATCTTAAGGATTACATCTGCCATGACCCTCTTTTCAAATAAGATCACTTTCTGAGATACTGGAGGTTAGGACTTTAAAATGTATTTTTTTTTTTAGGGAGGGGGGCATAATTAGACCCAAAGCACCCACACATCTTAAATGTCTCATTAGCATTATTCAGTGTCAGGCCTTGTGTTTGCTATTTTGTATAAATTATGACAATCATTTAATCCTAACATGAAATATTATTCCCATTTTACAGAGGAGAGAATGGAAGCTTGATAAGGTTAACCCACTTGTTCAAGGTCATTTAGCTAATAAGTAGTGAGTCTGGGTATGTTTGGCTCCAAGATAGCATACTATCTTTCAGAAATCTGAAGACTTAATGATTTTTATTTTTTTCCAATTTCCTCCCTCTATGAGAAAATACATGAAAATCAAACTTTATTCAGTGTGTATGTAAAATTTTTTCTCCATTAGTGTAACACTGCTGGAAAATATGCTATACTGCACAATAGGTAATTTAAAATAATAATGACACTCATATTTGTATAGAACTTCTCACTTTTTCAAAGAATTTCCACATAAATTTTTGAAATTAATCTGACAATAAACTTAGAGTTCACTAATGGTTTGAAACAAATAGTAGAAAGTGGATTAATCCACCAAGCAAAATAAAACAATTTGTTGATGACATCAGTGTAGAATATCACTTTCTAGTATAATTTCTGACTAAACAGAAAAGTTATTTTATTTTAGGAATGAATTATTGTTCTTGTTTCTAGTGAATTATTCCATTTCAAAATATCTTTTCTACTGGGCACATTGTTAAGTGGCTAGTGACTGTGCATTTTTAAACTCAAAACTGTCTGGGGGTGAGTTCAGGGCCACATTACTTAAACACTTAATGACTGACTTTGAGATATCTACAAATTCTGGGGGGGGGGGGGTAAAAGCGTTTAGTATTTACTATAACAAATGAAGAAGCAGATGTTGACCCATGGAGGAAGACAAAAATCAATACTGAGAATAATCCCGGACAGATATGAGTACCAAGCCCTTTGGCTACTGTATAAAATTGCAACTCCCACTAATTTTTATCCACCAAATATGCTATGGAAACTACTAGATCAAGGCAATCAGACCAAGGCTCATAGCCAAATGTACTAACAAAAATGTTTCATAACAATTTGGCCCCTGAACAAATTGTTAAGTGGCCTATATCTGTTTTCTATGCTCTTTCCCAGAAATAAAACATCTCCTTTCTTTGGTAGGTACCCAGTACTTTCATACTGTCTCCTAGCATACTTCCAGACCTGTTTCACCTAAAAGATGTTATGGGTATGTCCTTTCTCCCTATTATAAAAACTCTCTGTGGAACTTTCACATTGCAAATGATTGGTTAGAGTAGAGGTAACTGATATGTTATCTCACTTAGGAAGACTGTTGTGTAAATTAAGAATGTACTATGCTGAAAGTAACAGATAACATTATTATAAAGTAATAAAGATATAAGTTTGGGAGTAGGCAGCCTAGATATTACTACTGTAGCTCAATGATGCCATCAAAGATTTATATTCCTTTCAATGTCATCTTTTTCCCTCCTTGCAATATAGACTTTTGTTCTCATGCTTGTTGCTTCATGATTGTAAGATAACTGTTGAGCTTCTGGGTCTTAAAACTGAGGTCCTGGAAGGAAAAAGAGGCGAGTAAGAAGGGATGAAATGGTGAAGGGGTTTCTTCTAGAAAGATCTCACCTTTTATATCAGAAAGAAATACACTGCCCAGAGACTTTCTCATATGTCTCATTGGCCAGAGCTGTGTCTCATGGCTACTCCTAATTATTTAACAGCACTACAGGAAAATTAGGAAATAGAGTGATTTTTAGCTGGCACATTACTATGATGAATTAAACAGGCTTCTGTTAGTTAGAAAAAAAAAAGAAGACATAAAACTAGCAATGTCTACCCCATAGGTATTTTGGCAGAACATGAAAATAAATGGGAGGTAGGAAGGAAGAAGGAAGGAAAGGAAAGAGAAAAGATAAGAAAAAAGATCTAATGATGGCATTCTGGGCATAAATGAAGGCATCACAGGGAGATATTTTGGAGAATAAGGAGCCTTTACTGAGACCTCTTAAAGTATCTATGCAGACAGAAGCCTACTTGATCAATATAAGGGATATTGGTTGGTGAATGCCTACTTTGTGCCAATTACTGTATGTATTTTATTTCCTTTAATTTTCATAGCAATCCTACCAGACAGGAGCATAGAGTCTAATTACAGTATCATGTAAGAAGTGCTAAAATAAGACACAATGTGCCATGGGAATTCAGAGGAACAATGCTTGTAATTGAAATATGAACCATGTAAAACTTGAGATGGCATGTATTCATTTTCAAAATATTTTATTGATGGTATTGGAAAAATGGTATGGTAGAGCAAGTGACACAATTATATTTTTACTATAGCTCAAAAAGAAAAATGTGTTTAGCTTTATTGTAGGCCTGTATGCTACTGTTGTGTGTGAAAGTTTATGTCATGTCTGCCTCTTGTAGACAAGTATATCCCTACTTTCCCAAGAGTGTCTTAAAAGTACACCAGTGGATAATCCATCTTGGGAAGATTGCTCATTCTAGAATTCCTGTCAGCGGCAATCTCAGAACAACTAAATTTCTTTTCTTGAAATGTTTTATAATTTATTTATTTTACTATAGCTTTCTGTTTGTTTGGCTGGTTGGTTGAATGCTTGCAGGGTGGTTATCCCTGCTATTGGTTGCCTCTCAAAAGAAAGAACTATTTTTGCAAAGACTGCAAGAGAATGTTTTGTGTGCCTTTCTGAACAACTTGAAGCATATTGAGAAGTTCCATAATGTATTCGAAAATCTGCTTTTTTAAATGCCACCAGGTGTTCAGTGCCACACACAAGAACTACCATTGTTAATACCAAAAAAGCATGAATATATGAACATTCTTTTAATATGGCCTTAACAAAAAGAGACTTCTCCAGGTCTCAGAAAATATTTGCTAAGTATTGGCTGATTGGTTTTCATCAGAGAAAGTAGCCTTTCACTAATACCTAACTAACAGCTAACAAAATGCAAAGTATCCACCTTAAATGCAAAAAATATATAGAAATCTGATATTATAGACAGAATATCTAGCAGAGTTGATTAATCTTAAAAGTATGTTTTCCTCTGTACACCGGACATGTCAGTTTTAGGTCTATTTTTGTTACAGTTGGCTTTTAAAAAATGATTTTGTAATTCAATTTATGAGAGACTGTTTCCTTAACAACGGAAGTTACCACAGCTGCAAGGGTCACTTTAAAGTACAATTAATGCTTTTGATATATCTAAATCAATTATTTGATTAGTTATACCTGCTTGTACATCTCTTAAGTAGAAGTGAAGGGTATTTATTTTCTCATTTTTGTTTTTTTCATATTTTTCAAGTGAATGAGAGTCAGAGTAGAAGTTAGAGAAACAGGGAATGAGGAAGAAAAACTGAAGGCATCTCAAGAGTTAAGTGGCAAATTTAGCTCACCATTAAATAGAAAAAAAAGATGAGATGAGGTGTTTTAGGTAATATTAAGTTGAAAGTTCTAACTTTGTACAAAGCCTCAGGCAGTCTTTTTGAAGTGGCCTCGTTGCTTGGGGTGACACCTGAGGTATGTTGTTTCATGGCCATGGAGATTAAGGACCCAGACACACAGAGAGTGAGATTAAGAGCAGAGGTTTAATAGGTGAAAGAAAGATAATAGGTCTCTGCTACAGAGAGGGGTCCCAGAAAAATGGGTTGCCGATCCATGGTGAAATGCAGGGGGTTTTATGGATGAGCTACTGGGGAGGCAGTTTCTGATTTACATAGGGCACCAAAAAACTGGTTAGAATCAGGTGTGCCATTTGTATAGGGCACGAATCTCTGGCAGCCTCCACCCCAGTTTTTTTAATATGCAGGCGGGTTTTCAGCCTGAGCTGGGCCATGTGCATTTTTTTTTTCCGTACAAGTGCTAACAAAAAAAGGAAGATGTAGCTTCCATAGTGAACATCCTGGCCCCCAGGTAGCCCTTTCCTGTTGGCACAGCTGCCAGCATTCCCTCATGCAAGCTTGCAGCTTCCTTATTTATGTTTGCAGCCCGATTTTTCAGGCTGCTCTTTGTTAGAAAAATAAATGATATCCAGTGCTGCTGCTTTTTGTTAGAAGGGAAGTTCTGTGGAGAACTCTTTTGCCCTTGCCATTTGACTAAATAATTTATTTATATCTCCCGTATCATGCCAAGACCAGCTCGGTCAGGGAGACCCTAACCCAGCATTGCTAGAGGAATTAAATATACATACATAGAAATATAGAGTTGTGAAGTGGGAAATCAGGGGTCTCACAGCCTTCAGAGCTGAGAGCCCCGAACAGAGATTTACTCACATATTTATTAAAAGCAAACCAGTCATTAGCATTGTTTCTATAAATATTAAATTAACTCAAAGTATTCCTTATGGGAAACGAAGGAATGGGCCGAATTAAAGGAATAGGTTGGGCTAGTTACCTGCAGCAAAAACACGTCCTTAAGGAACAGATCGCTCATGCTATTGTTTGTGGCTTAAGAATGCCTTTAAGCGGTTTTCTGCCCAGGGCGGGCCACGTGTTCCTTGCCCTCATTCCCGTAAACCCACAACCTTCCAGCATGGGTGTTAGGGCCATTATGAACATGTTACAATGCAGCAGAGATTTTGTTTATGATCAGTCTTGGGGCCAGTTTATGGCCAGATTTTGGGGGACTTGCTCCCAACAGTATCAGTTTCAAGCTTGGTTATTATTCGTACATTCTGTTTTCTCTGCAAATGGTTTCTACATTGTTACTGGTGTCTTCTCAGGGTATTTTGACTTTTCCACAATGGAAATGGTCTGCAGGCTTTTCATCCAGAAAATATATATATGTTTAAAGTAGTTAATACATATCTGGTTCACTTGCGTTTTCTGGACCAATCTGGTGTGCACTGTTGAGAGAATTGCTGCAAGCCATTATTTTCTATGGATTTATTTAAGATTATAAAGCCTGAAAGCATGGACCTCATAATCTGTATGTTTTAAACCACATATACTGTGACACCAAAAGCCTCATCCTCTCTAGTGTTTAGGCAACATATATATGTAATCTTATTGTACTGGGGAAAACAGGCTTCTTCGTAATTCAGTCCCTGAGCCCAGCTCTGGATCTAATTTTAATCAGCTTCTGAGCTGATTCATCCTGCAGCAATGATTACACATCATCACTTTACCCTTTACCCTGGCAGCTATTATTAAGTCTCTAAGAGGTACAATATTAGGACATACAGGTGTCTTTTAAATATTGTCTTATTTTCAGTGAAAATTTTTTTTAGAATTTCAACTTTTATTTTAGATTAATCAGCTACAAATAAAGACCCTACAAATAAAGGCACAAAGCCCTGGACCAGTGAAAATATCTAGAAGTCTATTGACTGTACTAAATCTACACTGCAGTAAAAGGAGCACACAGATATAGAGCTGAGAAAGAACAATGCAGGAGCTCTGGTAACTGAAGCGACCAGTGTGTCTTATGTCCTCCAAATGACCACACTAGCTCTCCAACAAGTGTTCTTAGCCAGGCCAAGTTGACTGAAATAATAGAAATAGAATTCAGAATATGAATTGCAATGAAGATCATCGCGATTCAGGAAAATGGCAAAACTCAATCCAAGGAAACTTACTAATCACAATAAGTCGATGCAGGAGCTGACAGATGAAATGTTTATACATATATATATACACACACACACACATATATACATATGTATGTATATACACACACACACATATATATAATATATACACATACATTAATGGATTTCTCAGCTGAAGAACACACTGCAAGAATTTTACAATGCAATTGCAAGAATTAACAGCATAAAAGGCCAAGCTGAGGAAAGAATCTCAGAAATTGAAGGCTGGCTTTCTGAAATAAGATAAACAAAAATGAAGTAAAGAGAATGAATAAAATGAACAAAATCTCTGAGAAATATGGGGTTATGTAAAGAGACCAAATCCATGAATTATTGACATCCCTGAAAAGAACCAAGAGAGAGCAAGCAACTTGGAAAACATACTTCTTGATATCATCCATGAAAACTTCCCCAACATTGCTAGAGAGGCCAGCTGCTAAATTCAGTAAATACAGAGGATGCTGCCAGATTATACACAAGAATATCATTCTCAAGACATGTAGACATCAGATTTTGCAAGGTTGAAATGAAGGAAACTATGTTAAATACAGCCAGAGAGAAAGAGCACGTCACCATTAGGCTAACAGTAGACCTCTCAGGAGAAACCCTATAAGCCAGAAGAGACTGCTTCCTCATATTCAAGATTCTTAAATAAAAAATCTTCAACCAAGAATTTTATATTAAGCTGAACTTAGCTTCCTAAGCAAAGGAGAATAAAAATGATTTTCAGTAAACAAATGTTGAGAGAATGTATTAATATCAGTCATGCTTTACAAGAGATCTTGAAAGGAGCACTAACTATAAAAAGGAAAGCCCATTACCAGTAAATAGAAACACACGCTTAAATACACAGACCAGTGACATCATAAAGCAACCACACAAATAATCCAGCGTAATAACCAGCTAACAACACGATGATAGAATCAAGTCCACACACATCAATATTATCCTCGAATGTTAATGTACTAAATGTCCCACTTAAAAGGCACAAAGTGACAATCTAAATAAAAAAGAAAGACACAATGGTATGCTGTCTTCAAGAGACCCATCTCATATGTAATGACATCCATATGCTGAAAATAAAGGGATGATGGAAAATTTACCAAGCAGATGGAAATCAGAAAACAGCAGGGGTTGCAATTCTAATTTCAGACAAAACAGACTTTAAGCCAACGAAGATAAAAAAAAAAAAAAAAAAAAAGAAAGGAAATGCATAATGGTAAAAGGTTCAATTTTAAAAAAAGACCTCACTATCCTAAATATATATTTACCCAACACAGGAGCATCCAGATTCAGAAAGTAAGTTCATAGAGACCTACAGAAAGACTTAGACTCCCATGCAATAATAGTGGGAGATTTCAACACTCCACTGACAATACTAGACAGATTGTTGAGGCAGATAATTAACAAAGATATTCAGGACCTGAACTCAACATTTGATCAAACGGATCTTACGGACCTCTACAGGACTCACCACCAAAAAATAACAGAATACACATTCTTCTCTTGGTGACATGGCACATGCTCTAAAATCAATCACATAATAGAATATATAGCAATCCTGAATGAATAGAAAATAACCAAAATCATATCAATCTCACTCTCACACCGTGGCACAATAAAATAGAAATAAAGACTTTAAAAATGTTCAAAACCATGCAATTACATGAAAATTAAACATCATGCTTTTTAATAGCTTCTGGGTAGATAATGAAAGTGAAGCAGAAATCAAGAAGTTATTGTAAACTAATGAGATAAAACATACCAGGATCTCTAGAGCACAGCTAAGGCTGTGTTAAGATGGAAACTTATAACATTAAATACCAATATCAAAAATGTTAGAAAGGTCTCAAATAAACAATCCAGCACCACAACCAAACCAATTAGAAAAGCAAGAACAAGCCAACCTCAAAGCTAGCAGAAAACAAGAGCTAAACTGAAAAAACAAAATTGAGACACATTTAAAAAAAAAAATTTCAAAGATCCACAAATCCAGGAGTTGTAATGTTTTTTTTCCCCAAAAAAACAGGCTGGTAGCTAAACTAATAAAGAAGAAAAGAGAGAATATTCAAATAAACACAATTAGAAGTGACAAAGGGGATGTTACTACTGACACCAAATAAATAAAAATAACCATCAGAAACTACTATGAAAACCTCCATGCGTACAAACTAAAAAACCTAGAAGAGATAGATAAATTTCTGGACAAATACATTCTCCAAAGATTGAAACAGAAAGAAATTGATTCCTCTGAACAGGTAAATAATGAACTTCAATATTGTATCAGTAATAAATAGCCTACCAACAACAAAAAAATACAGGACCAGATGTATTCACAAATGAATTTTACCAGATGTATAAAGCATAGCTGACACCATTTCTACTGAAATTATTTCAAAAATTTCAGGAAGAGAGATACCTCCCCAACTCACTATCTGACACCAGCATCACCCTGATACCAAAACCTGGCAAAAACAAAATGAAAAAAATAATTCAAGCCAGTATCTTTGATGAACATTGATGCAAAAATCTTTAATAAAATACTGGCAAGCCAAATACAGCAGCACAAGTAGGACTGATTCCCAGGATGCAAGTTTGGTCCAGCATATGCAAATCAATAAGTATGATCATCACATAAAGAGAAATAAAGGCAAAAAACGCATAATTGTCTTCATGGACGCAGAAAAGTATATTTATAAAATTTAACCCCATAGTCTTTGTCGAAAAGCTCCTTTAGCTTATAAACAACTTCAACAAAGTTTCAGAAGACAAAATCAATGTGCAAAACTCAATAGCATTCCTATACACCAGCAACAACCGAGCTGAGAGCCAAATCAAGAATACAATCCCATTCAAAATAACCCCAGAACAATAAAACACCTAGGAATACAGTTAACTAGGGAGGTGAAATATCTCTATAATTACAAAATACTGCTCAGAGAAATCAGAGTTGACACAAATAAATAGAAAAACATTCAATAATCATGGATAGGAAGAATCAATATTATTAAAATGGTTATACTGCCCAAAGCAATTTGCAGGTTCAGTGCTATTCATATCCCACTACCAATGACATTTTGCACAGAACTAGAAAGAACTATGTGAAAATTCTTATAAAACCAAAAAATAACTCAAATAGCCAAGGTAGTTCTAAGCAAAAAGAACAAAACCGGAGACATTATGTTTTTTAACTTAAAACTACACTACAGGGGGAGGGTCTAAGATGGTCTGAGTAGAAGCAGCTGCCATCATCAGCTCCCATAAAGAATGAAAATATCAAGTGAATCCTGCACCTTCAGCTGAGGTATCTAGGTTCTTTCATTGGAACCGACTAGGCAGTAGGTCCACCCACGGAGAGCAAAAAAAAAGCAGAGCGGAGCAACAGCCCACCAGGGAGCCACTTGGGGCAAGATGAGCTCTCACCCGCAGCCAAGGGAGGTGGTGAGTAATTGTGTGACCCTGGCCAAGAAACCATGCTTTTTCCATGGATCTGTGTAACCTGCAGATCAGGAAATCTCCTCGTGAGCCCACAACACCAGGGCCCAACACCAGGGCCTTGGATATCAAGCACAAAGCTTTGCAAATGCAGCCATTGTCAGCAAGCTGAATATTGCCTAAGACTGCTGAGTTTCCAGAGGTAGGTGCAGCTGCCATCACTGTGGGTTCAGTTGGCTGCTTTCCCCTGCTGGTGCCAAAGAGACTGGGTGGTTTGGACTGGGAAGAATTCCCCACAGCACAGGACAGTGACTGTGGCAGATTCTTGTCAGACTACTTCTTTAGGTGGGACCCAGATCCATTCCTTTTCACTGGTTGGGCCTCCCTGTGGGAATTTCAGCAACTCCAGCCAGGGTTTTACAGACAGAATTCTGATCTCTCAGGGACAAAGCCCCTGTGAGGAGGGGCAGCTGTCGTCTTCATGTTTCAGCAAACTTAGTCTTCCCTGCATGCTAGCTCTGAAGATTCCAGGCATTCTGGACAAAGGGGCCTCCCCCAAGTGCAGTACAGCTGCTCCACTGAGAGACAGCCAGAGTGATTTATTAAGCAAGTCCCTGAACCCATGCCTCTTGACTGGGTGAGACCTCTCAACAGGGGGTTTCCAAACACCTAATACAGGAGCATTCTAGGTGGCATAAGGTTGGTGCTTCTCTTGAATAGAGCTCCCAGGGGAAGGAGCAGGCTGTAGCAAATGGAAAGCAGTCTTTGCTGTTCTGCAGCAATCACTGGTGACACTTCCAGGTAAAGGAGGGATAGAGGCAAATAAGGTCTGTAGTGGTCCCCCAGAAAACTGCAGCAGCCCAATGGAAGAGGGTCCTGACTGTTAAAAGAAAAACAAACAAAAAGAAAGAAACAACATCATCAACAAAAGATGCCCAAAAATCCCATGCAAAGGTCAGCAGCCTCAAAGATCGAAGGTAGATAAGCTCAAGAAGATGAAAAAGAATCAATACAAAATGCCAATAACTCATAAAGCCAGAGTGCCTCTTCTCCTGCAAATTATTGCAAAACCTCTCCAGCAAGGGCACAGAACAGGGCTGAGGCTGAGACAGATGAACTGAGAGAAGTAGGCTTCAGAAGGTGGGTAATAACAAGCTTCACTGAGCTAAAGGGGTATGTTCTATCCCAATGCCAAGAAGCTAAGAACTATGATAAAACATTACAGGAGCTGTTAACCAGAATAACCAGTTTAGAGAGGAACTTAAATGACCTGATGGAGCTGAAAAATACGACTGTCACAATTAAACCACAAGTATTAATGGCCAAATAAACCAAACAGAGAAAATAATCTCAGAGCTTGAAGACTATCTTGCTGAAATAAGTCAGGTGGACCATATTAGAGAAAAAAGAATAAAAAGAAATGAACAAAACCTCTGAGAACTATGGGATTATATGAAAAGGCAGAACCTATGACTGATTGGAGTACCTGAAAGAGATGGGGAGACTGGAAGCAAGTTGGAAAGCACACTTCAGGTTATCTTCCAGGAGAACTTCAACAACCTAGCAAGACAGGCCAACATTCAAATTCAGAAAATGCAGAAAACCCCAGTGAGATATTCCAAGAGAATATCAACTCCAAGACACATAATTATCAGATCCTCCAATGTAATTAATGAAAACAAAATAAATTTTTATTTTATAAAATGAATTAATTGAAATGAAATTAAGGAAAAAATGTTAAGGGCAGTCAGAGAGAAAGAGCAAGTCACCTACAAAGAGAAGTCAATCAGACTAACAGCAGATCTCTTAGCAGAAACCTTAAAAGACAGAAAAGAATGGAGGCCAATATTTAACATTCCTAAAGAAAAGCATTTCCAACTCAGAATTTCATATTCAGCCAAACTAAGCTTTATTAAGTGAAGGAGAAGCAAAATCCATTTCAGACAAGCAAATGCTGAGGGAATGCATCATCACAAGGCCTGCCTTCCAAGAGCTCCTGAAGGAAGCACTAAATATGGAAAGGAAAAAAATGGTACCAGTCACTGCAAAAACACACTGAAGTACAAAGACCGATGGCACTGTGAAAAAACCACATCAACTAGTGTGCAAAATAACCAACTAGCATCATTAAAACAGGACCAAATTCACACATAACAATATTAACCTTAAATGTAAATGTGTTAAATGCCCCAATTAAAAGACATAGTCTCGCGAATTTGATAGAGTCAAGACCCATTGGTGTGCTGTATTCAAGAGACCCATCTGATGTGCAAGGACACAAGTAGGCTCAAAATAAAAGGATGGAGGAAAATTTACCAAGCAAATGGAAAGCAGAAAAAAGCAGGAGTTGCAATCTTAGTTTCTGACAAAACAGACTTTAAACCAACAAAGATCAAAAAAGACAAAGAAAGGCATCACGTTAGGGTAAAGAGTTCAATTTAACAACAAGAGCTAACTATCCTAAATATATATGCACCCAGTGCAGGAGCACCCAATTTCCTAAAACAAGTTCTTAGAGACTTATGAAGAGACTTAGACTCCCACACAATTATAGTGCAAGACTTTGATACCTGATGTCAATATTAGACAGATCATTGAGACAGAAATTTAACAAGGATATTCAGGACTTGAACTCAGAACTGGATCAGGTGGACCTGATAAATATCTGCAAAACTCTCCACCCCAAAACAACAAAATATACATTCTTGGTGCCACATCGCACTTACTCTAAAATTGATCACACAGTTAAAAGTCAACCACTTAGCAAATGCAAAAGAACTGAAATCATAACAGTCTCTTAGATCATAGTACAATCAAATTAGAATTCAACATTAAGAAACTCAAAACTATAAAACTGCATAGAAATTGAACAACCTGCTACCAAATGACTCCTAAGTAAATAATGAAATTAAGAAAGAAATCAAGAAGTTCTTTGAAAGTAATGAGAAAAAAGAGACCACGTACCAGAATCTCTAGGACGCAGCTAAAGCAGTGTTAAAAGGAAAAGTTACAGCAACAAATGCCAACATCAAAAAACTACAAAGATCTCAAATCAACACCAATAACATCACAACTAAAGGAAATAGAAAACTAAGAGCAAAAGACACCCCCAAAGCCCCAAAGATGGCAGAAGAAATAACCAAGATCAGAGTGGAACTGAAAGAGAAAGAAACACACACACACACACACACACACACACCCCCTTCAAAAAATTAATGAATTCAGGAGCTGGGTTTTTTTGTTTTTGGAAAAATTAATAAAATAGATACACCACTAGCTAAACTAATGAAAAAGAAAAAAGAGAAAAATCAAACAGACACAATAAAAAAGATAAATGAGATATCACCACTGACACCACAGAAATAAATTTAAAAAAAGATCAGATAATACAATAAACCCCTATATGCAAATTAACTAGAAAATACAGAAGAAATGAGTAAATTCCTGGAAATATACACCCTCCCAAGACTGAACCAAGAAGTTGAATCCCTGACTACACCAATAATACATTCTGAAATTGAGGCAGTAATAAATAGCCTACCAAACAAACAAACAAAAAAACAGAAGCAGATGGATTTACAGCTGAATTCTACCACAGGTACAAAGGTGAACCGGTACTATCTCTTCTGAAACTATTCCATGCAATTGAAAAGGAGGGACTCCTCCATAAGTCATTTTATAAGGTTATAATCATTCTCATAACAAAACCTGGCACTGATACAACAAAAAAAGAAAACTTCAGGCCAATATCCCTGAGAAATATTGATGTAAAAATCCTCACTAAAATACTGGCAAACCGAATCCAGCAGCACATCAAAAAGCTAATCCACCATGATTAAGTTTGCTGTATCTCCAGGATGCAAGGCTGGTTCAACATAGGCAAATCAATAACTGTAATTTATCACATAAACAGAACTAAAGACAAAAAAAAAAAAGATAATCTCAATAGATGCAGAAAAGGTCTTTGATAAAGTTTAACATCCCTTCATGTTAAAATCTTCCAATAAACTAGGTGTTGAAGGAACATACAACAAAATAATAAGAGCAATTTATGACAAATCTACAGCTAATATCACACTGAATGAGGAAAAGCTAAAAACATTCCCCTTGAAAACCAGCACAACACAAGGAAGCCTTCTCTCACTCTCACCAGTCTGATTAAACGTAGTATTAAATGTTCTGGTCAGGACAATAAGTCAAGAGAAAGAAATACACTGTATTCAAGTAGGAAGAGAGGAAGTCAATTTTTCTCTGTTTGCAGATGACATGATCTTATATCTAGAGAACCCCATAGTCTCAGCCCCAAAGCTTCTTAAGCTGATACGGAACTTCAGCAAAGTCTCAGGACAGAAAGTCAATGTGCAAAAATCACAAGCATTCATATACACCAACAACAGACAAGCAGAGAGCAAAATCATGAATGAACTCCCATTCACAATTGCTACAAATTGAATAAAATACCTAGGAATACAGCTAACAAGGGATGTGAAGGAACTCTTCAAGAAGAACTACAAACCACTGCTCAAGGAAATCAGAGAGGACACAAACAAATGGAAAAACATTCCATGCTCATGGATAGGAGGAATCAATATTGTGAAAATGGACACACTGCTCAAAGTAATTTATAGATTCAATGCTATCCCCATCAAGCTGCCATTGACTTTCTTCACAGAAGTAGAAAAACAACTATTTTATAATTCATATGGAATCCAAAAAGAGCACATATAGCCAATACAATCCTAAGCAAAACAACAAAGCTGTAGGGATCATGCTACCTAACTTCAATCTATACTACAAGACTACAGTAACCAAAACAGCATATGACTGGTACAAAAAATGACACATATACTGATGGAACAGAATTGAAGACTCAGAAATGAGAACGCACATATAAAAACATTTGATCTTTGACAAACCCGTCAAAAACAAAAGCAATGGTGAAATGATTTCCTATTTAATAAATGGTGCTGGGAGCACTGGCTAGAAATATGCAGAAAATAGAAACTGGGCCCCTTCCTTACACCTTATACAAAAATTAACTCAAGATGGGTTGGAGAATTAAATGTAAAACCCAAAACTGTAAAAACCCTAGAAGGAAATATAGACAATGCCTTTCAGGATATGAGCACAGGCAGAGATTTTATAATGAAAATGTCAAAAGCATTTGCAACAAAAGCAAAAAAAATGACAAATGAAATCTAATTAAAGAGATTCAGCACAGCCGAAGAAACTGTCTTTAGATGCAAACAGACAACCTAGAGAATGGGAAAAAATTACAATCTCTCTATCTGACAAAGGTCTAATATCCAGAACTTACAAGGAACTTAAAGCAATTTACAAGAAAAAAACAAACAACCTCATCAAAAGGTAAGCAAAGGACATGAACAGACACTTTTCTGAAAAAAAGACATTTCTGTGACCAAGAAACAAATGAAAAAAATAAAAAACTCAGCATCACTGATCATTAGAGAAATGCAACTCAAAACCATAATGAGATACCATCACAATCACATGCCAGTCAGAATGGCGATTATTAAACAGTCAAGAAACAACAGATGAACAGATGCGGGAGAGGCTGCAGATAAATAGGAACACCTTTACACTGTTGGTGGTAATGTAAATTAGTTCAACCATTGTGGAAGACAGGATGGTGACTCTTGAAAGTCCCAGAACTAGAAATACCATTTGATCCAGCAATTCCCTTACTGGTTATATATCCTAAGGAATATAAATCATTGTATCATAAAGATACGTGAACATGTATGTTCATTACAGTGCTCTTCACAATAGCAAAAAAAATGGAATCAAACCAAATGCCCATCAATAATAGACTGGATAAAGAAAATGTGGTACATATACACAATGGAGTATTTTGCAATCATAAAAATGAATGAGATCATGTCCTTTGCAGAAACATGGATGGAGCTGAAAGCCATTATTCTCAGCAAACTAGTGCAGGAATAGTAAATCGAACACTGCATGTTCCCACTTATAAGTAGGAGCTAAATAATATGAAGCCATAGACACAGGGAGGAAAGCAATGCACACTGGGGCCTGTTGCGGGTGTGGAGAGAGTGAGAGTATCAGGAAAAAGAGAGAATGTATGTTGGGCTTAATACCTAGGTGATGGGTTGATAGATGCATCAAATCATCATGGCACATGTTTACCTATGTAACAAACCTGTACATCCTGCATATGTATACTGAAACTCAAAATAAAATAAAATAATACACTACAGGGATAGTTTAACCAAAACAACATGATACTGATACAGAAACATAAACATAGAAAAATGGAACAGAATAGAAAGCCCAGGAATAAGACTGCACACCTACAACCATCTGATCTTTGACAAAGCTGACAAAAAGAAGCAATGGGGAAAGGATTCACTATTCAACAAATGGTACTGGGATAACTGGTTACCCATATGCAGAAGATTTAAACTGGCCCCTTTCCTTACACCACATACAAAAATCAACTCAAGATGGATTAAAAACTTAAATGTAATACTCAAAACTATAAAAGGTCTGGAAGACAATCTGGGCAATACCATTCTAAACATGAGCCCTGGCAAATATTTTATGACAGACTTTAAAAACAATTGCAACAAAAGCAAAAATTGACAAATAGAATCTAATTAAACTTAAGAGCTTCAGCACAGCAAAATAAACTATCAGAAGAATAAAAAGACAACCTACAGAATGGAAGAAAATATTTGCAAACTATGCATCTGAAAAGATGTCTAAAATATCGGATCTATAAAGAACTTAAATTTACAAGAAAAAAACCCTTTAAAAAGTGAGCAAAGAAAATGAAGAGACACTTTTCAAAAGAAGATCTACAGGCAGTGAACAAGTATATTAAAATGCTCAATATCAATATGACTGATTATTAGAGAAATGTAAATCAAAACCACAATAAGATTCCATCTCACACCAATAAGAATGGCAATTTTAAAAAAGCCAAAAAATAACAGATTCTGGATAGGTTGTGGAGAAAAGGAACACTTATATACTGTTAGTTGGATTGTAAATTAGCTCAGCCATTGTAGAAAGCAGTGTGATGATTCCTCAAGAGCTAATAACAGAACTACCATTCAATCTAGCAACCCCATTACTGGGTGAATACCTAGAGGAATATAAATTATTCTACTGTAAAGACACATGGATGAGATTGTTCACTGCAACACTATTCAGAATTTTAGTAACATGGAATCAATCTACATGCCCACCAAATGACAGACTGGATAAAGGAAATATGGTACATAGACACCATGGAATACTATGCAGTCATAAAAAGAATGAGATCATGTCTTTTGTGAGAACATGGATGGAGCTGGAGGCCATTATCCTTAGCAAACTAACACAGGAACAGAAAACCAAATACTATATGTTCTCACTCAGAAGTGAGAGCTAATGATGAAAACTCATGGATACAAAGAAGGAAACAACAGAAACTGAGGCCTACATGAGGGAGGAGGGTACTAAAAGGAAGAGGAGCAGAAAAAAATACCTTCTGGGTACTAGAATTAGCACCTAGGTAATAAAATAATGTGTACACCAAACCCCCTTGACACAAGTTTACCTACATGGAAAACATTTACGTGTACTCCTGAACCTAAAATAAAAGTTAAAAAACTTCCAAATTGGAAAAGAAAAAGTTAATTTATTTCTATTTTCAGATGAAATTTTTTTCTATAGAGAAAATCCCAAAGAACACACAGTGAAGGTACTAGAGCTAATAAATGAGTACAGCAAAGTTGCAGAATTCAAGGTCAATAAACTAAAATGAATTGTGTTTTTAGAATACTACAATGAACAATATGAAAATAAAATTTAAAATTCCATTTACAATAATCTATTATAATAGAATAATCCTTACTTAGGATTTTTACCAAGGAGATAAAAGATGTATACACTGAAAACTACAAAACCTTGCTAAAATAAATTTCAAAAGGCTTAAATAAATGGAAAGGCATCCTGTAAATATGGATAGGGAGATGTAATATTTTCTATATGCCAACACTACTCAAAGTGACCTACAGATTCAATGCAATCCCTATAGAAAATTCCTACTTTTTTTTCAGAAATGGAAAAGCTGATCATCAAACTCATATAGAATTACAAAAGGCTCAAATGGACAAAAACAATCTTGACAAAGAAGAACAAAGGCAGAAGACACACTATTCCATATTTCAAAATTTAATATGAATACCTACAGTAATCAAAACAGTGATTACTGGCATGAGGATAGAAATATAAACAAATATAATAAAATTGAGAGTACAAAAATAAAACAGTACATCAATGTGCAAATGAATTTTAACTGAATGACAAGTGCATTCGATAAGAAAACAATAGTCTTTTCAGCAAATGATGCTGGCATAACTATATTTTATACACAAAAGAATGATGTACTTCGACTTCACACTGCATAAAAAGACTCAAAATGGATAAATTCAGAACCTACGAGGAACTTAAACAAATTTACAAGAAAAAAACAAGCAACCTCATTAAAAGTGGATGAAGGATATGAACAGACACGTCTCAAAAGAAGACATTTATGCGTCCAACAAACATATGAAAAAAAGCTCATCATTGTTGGTCACTAGAGAAATGCAAATCAAAACCACAATGAGATACAATCTCATGCCAGTTAGAATGGCTGTCATTAAAAAGGTCAAGAAACAGCAGATGCTGGAGAGGATGTGGAGAAATAGGAATGCTTTTACACTGTTGGTGGGAGTGTAAATTAATTCAACCGTTGTGGAATTTGGTGTGGCAATCCCTCAGGGATCTAGAACCAGAAATGCCATTTGACCCAGCAATCCCATTACTAGGTATATAACCGAAGACTGTAAATCATTCTAACATAAAGACACATGCCACACGTATGCTTATTGCAGCACTATTCACAAAAGCAAAGACTTGGAACCAACCCAAATGTCCATCAACGATAGACTGGATAATGAAAATGTGGCATATATACACCATGGAATATTATGCAGCCACAAAAAAAGATGAGTTCATGTGCTTTTCAGAGACATGGATGAAGCTGGAAACCATCATTCTTAGCAAACTAACAAAGGAACAGAAAACCAAACACTGCATGTTCTCACTCATGACTGGGAGTTGAACAATGAGAACACATGGATGCAAGGAGAGGAACATAACACACCAGGGTTTGTCAGGGGGTGGGGGACTAGGGGAGGGATAACATTAGGAGAAATACCTAATGTAGATGACGGGTTGATAAGTGCAGCAAGCCACCATGGAACATGTATACCTATGTAACAAACCTGCATGTTCTGCACATGTATCCCAGAACTTTAAGTATAATTTTAAAAATGGATAAATTGCCTAAATATGAGTTACAAACAATTTTAGAAAAAAACAGTAAGGGTAAATACATATGCCCTTGCATTTAGCAATAATTTTTTTTAATTTTTAAATTTTTGTGAATACATAGTAGGTATTCATATAATTAAAAGATACATTAGATATTTTTATCCAGTCATGTAATGTTTAATAATAATATCACTGAAAATGGGATATTCATCAATTCAGCACTGATCCTTTGTGTCACAAACAATTCAATTATATTCTTTTACTTGGCTTAAAATTTACAATTAAATTATTATTGAGCATAGTCACTCAGTTGTACTATTAAATATGAGGTCTTCCTCATTTGTTCCTATTAACCATCTCCAACTCACTCCTACATCCCCACTACCCTTCACAGCATCTAGTAATGACCCTTCTACTTTCCATATCTATGAGTTCAATTTTTAAATTTTCACATCCCACAGATAAGTGGGAAACATGAAATGTTTGTCTTTATTAGGTGGGCTTATTTTACTTAACACAATGACTTCCAATTATATCCATGTTGTTGAAAAAGACAGGATCTCAACTTTTTATGTCTGAATAGTACACCATTGTGTATAGATACCACATTTTCTTTATCCATTCATCTGTTGATGAACACTTAGGTTGCTTCCAAATTTTGGCTATTGTGAATAGCACTGCCACAAACAGAAGTGCAGCTATCTCTTTGATATACTGATTTCCTTTTTTTTTTTTTTTTTTTTCCCGTTTGGTATATACCCTGCATTGGCATTGTGGATTGTATGGTAGCTCTGCTTTTAGTTATCTGAGGAACCCACAAACTGTTCTTCATAGTGGTTGTACTAATTTACACTCCCACCCACAATGTGCAAGGGTTCCCTTTTCTCTACATCCTTGCAAACACTTGTTATTGCCTGTCATTTAAATATTAAGCCATTTTAACTGGAATGAGATGATATCGCATTGTAATTTTGATTTGCATTACTCTGATGATCAATGATGTTGAGCACCATTACATATGCCTGTTTTCCATTTGTATGTCCTCTTTTGAGAAATATCTATTAAGGTCTTTTGCCCATTTTATAATCAAAGTTTTCAATCTTTTCCTATAGACTTGTTTGAGCTTTTTATATATTCTCATTATTAATCCCTTGTCAGATAGATAGTTTGCAAATATCTTCTTCCATTCTCTGTGTTGTCTCTTTTCTTTACTTATTGTTTCCTTTGTTGTGCAGAATCTTTTTAACTTGATGTGATTTCAGTTGACCATTTTCATTTTGATTGTCTGTGCTTGTGGGGTATTACTCAAGAAATTTTTGCCCAGACCAATGTCCTAGAGAGTTTATCCAAAAAATTTTAATAGTAGTTTCATAGTTTGAGGTGTTATATTTAATTATTTAATTGACTTTGATTTGACTTGTGTATATGACAATAAATGGAGTCTATATTCATTCTGCTTCATATGAATATCTAGTTTTTTCACCACCATTTATTGAAGAAATGATGTTTTACCTAGTGTATGTTCTTAGAACTTTTGTCAAAAATAAATGTACTGTAAGTGTGTGTATTTATCTCTAGATCCTCTATTCTGTTTCATTTGTCTATGTATGTTTCCATGCCAGTACTATGCTGTTTTTGTTACTATAGGTCTAGAGTATAATGTGAAGTCAGATAATATATTATTTTTGCTTAGGATAGCTATGGCTATTTTTGGATCTTTGTTATTCCATATACATTTTAGAATTTTTTATATTTCTGTGAAGAATGTCATTGGTATCTTTGTAGAGATTGCATTGAATCTTTATATTGCTTTGTGTAGTATGGATATTTCAAAATATTGACTTTTCCAACCCATAAACATAGAATATTTTTCCACTTTGTGGTGTCCCTTTCAATTTCTTTTATCAATGTTTTATAACTTTTCATTGTAGAGATCTTTCCCTTACTTGATTAAGTTAATTTTTAGGTATTTAATTTTATTTTTGGCTATTTTAAATGTGTTTACTTTTTAATTTCTTTTTCGTATTGTCCACTGTTGGTATGTAGAAATGCTACTGATTGTTGTATGTTTACGTAGTATACTGAAATTTTATCAAATTTGTTTAACAGTTCTAATAGTTTTTGGTAAAGTCTTTAGGTTTTTCCAAATATCCAAATATACTATTATATTGTGTTCAAGTAAAGATAATTTTACCTCTTTTTTTCCAATTTGGATCTCACTTTTATCTTTCACTTTTTTGATTGCTCCATCTAGGGCTCCCAGTAATATGTTGAATAATATTGGTGAAAGTGGGCATTCTTGTTGTGTTCCAAACCTTAGACTAAGTTATTTCAGTTTCTCTGAATGCAGTATGATACTGGCTGTGAGTTTGTCTTGTATGGTTTGTACTATGTTGAATGTGTTCCTTCTATACCTAGTTTCTTGAGGATCTTTATCATGAAGTGATGTTGAATTTTATCAAATGATTTTTCAGCATCCATTGAAATGATCACATGGTTTTTATCCTTCATTTAGTTGATAGGATGTATCACATTGATTGATTTTCATATGTTGAACCATCCTTGCATTCTAGGGATGAATTCCACTTGGTCAAGATGAATAATCTTTTTACTGTATTGTTAAATTCCATTTGACAATGTTTTGTTCAGAATTTTTGTATCAAAATTAATCAGAGATACTGGTTGGTTGTTTTCTTTATTTGATGTGTCTTTGTCTGGTTTTGGTATCAGGGTATCACTGGCCTTGTAGAATGAGTTTATAATATTGTCTTCTCCTCTACTTTTCAGAATAGTTTGAGAAGGACTGGTGCTATTATTTCTTAAATGTTTGGTAGCATTCAGCAGTGAAGCCATCAGGTTCCAGGCTTTTCTTTGCTGGAAAACTTTTTATTATGGCTTTGAATCCATTACTTACTATTAGTCTGTTCCGGTTTTGGATTTCTTCCTGGTTCAACATTGGTAGGTTGTGTTTGTCTAGAAACTTGCCCATTTCTTATAGATTTTCCAATTTGTTGGCATATAGTTGTTCATAGCACCCACTAATACTTCTTTCATTTTCTAAAATATCAGTTGTAATGTTATCTTTTTCATCTGTGATTGGTTTTTATTTGGGTCTTTTCTCCCTTTTATGGCTAAAGGTGTGTTTATTTTGTTTAACTTTGCAAACAATAAGGTTTTTGTTTTATTGAGTTATTTTATTCTATGGTTTCATTTTCATTTATTTTGTCTCTGGTCTTTATTATTTTTTTCTTTTAGTAATTTAGAGTTTGGTTTTCTCTTTTTTATTTCTTTAAAATGTATCATTTGTTTTTTAGTTGAAGTTTCTTTTATGTAGGTACTCATAGTTATAAACTTCCCTCTGACTACTGCTTTTGCTGTATTCCACAGGTTTTGACGTGTTGTGTTTTCATCATCATTTGTTGTGAGAATTTTTAAAATTTCCTTCTTAACGTTTTTTGATGCCCTGGCCACTCAGGAGCATTTTTTTTTTTTTTTTTTTTTTTTATGCTCTGGTCATTCAGGAGCATATTTTTTACTTTACACATGTCTGCATACTTTCCAAAATTCCTCTTGTTATTGGTTTCTAGTTTTATTTCATTGTGGTCAGAAAAAAAAATGCTCAATATTATTCTAAAAGATATTCTAAATATTTAAAATATTTTAGACTTGCTTTGTCACCTAATAAATGGTCTGTCTTTGAAAATGATCCACATGCTGAGGTAAAGAATGTGTATTCTTCAGTTGTTGGATAAAATGTTCTGTAAATATCTATTAGATCCATTTGGTCTATAGTACAGATTACATTTATTGTTTCTTTATGGATTTTCTGTCAGGAATATTTGTCCAATGCTGAAAATGGGGTTTTGAAGTCTCCAGCTATTACTGTATTGGGGTTGGTATTCAATTTTAGTGCTAAAAATGTTTACTCTACATATCTGGGTGCTCCAGTGTTGGGTGGATATATATTTACAGTTGTTGTATCCTCTTGATGAATTGACCCCTTTGTTAGATCTTGATCTTTGTGAGCTTGATTGTTAAATGCCTTGGGGACAGTCTTCTTTGAATTATATCTGTTTTGTATTTTATAACCCTCTTGTATTTGGATATTGATATACTCCTCTAGGTTTGGGAACTTTTTTGTTGTTATCCCTTTCTATAAACTTTCCACCTCAACTCTTCCTCTACCTCATCTTTAAGGCCAAAGTTAATACGGTTATTTGTTTTTGCTTGTGGAATTTTTTAAGTTCTTTATGGATTCTGGATATTAGACCTTTGTCAGATGAATAGTTTGTGATTATTTTTTCACATTCTGTAGGTGGTCTGTTTTCTCTTTTGATAGTTTGTCTTTCTGTGAAGAAACTCCTTAGTACAATTAGGTCCCAGTTTTCAATTTTTTTTCTTGTTGCAATTGCTTTTGAGGACTCAGCCAAGAATTATTTGCCAAGGCCAGTATCAAGAAGGATATTTTCTACGTTGTCTTCTAGAATTTGTATAATTTGAAGCCTAATATTTATGTGTCTAATTTATCCTAACTTATTGTTTGCATATGATGAAAGGTAGGGATCGAGTTTTATTATTCTACATTTGCCTAGCCAATTATCCCTGAATCATTTATTGAATAGGAAGTTTTTTTCTCCATTGTTCATTTTTGACAATTTCGTTGAAGATCAGATGGTTGTAGGTGTGTAGCTTTATGTCTGGGACCTCTATTTTGCTTCCTCGATCTACATATTTGTTTCTGTACCAGTACTATGCTGTTTTGGTTACAGTAGCTTTGTAGTGTAGTTTGAAGTCATGTAATATGATTCCTCTGGCTTTGTTCTTTTTGCATAGAATTTTTTTGGTTATTTGGACTTTTTGTTGGTTCCACATTAATTTTAGAATAGTTTTTTAAAACTCTGTGAAACTTGATATTGGTAGTTTGATAGGAATAGGGTTGAATATGTAGATTCCTTTGCGTAGTATGACCCTTTTAGCCATATTGATTCGTCCTATCCATGAATATAAAATATTTTTCCATTTGTTTGTGTCATCTCTGATCTCTTTCAGCAGTATTTCATAATTTTCATTGTAGAGATCTTTAACCTGCCTTTCTTTCTGTATTCCTAGACATTTTCTTCTTTTTGTGGCTGTTGTAAATGGTATTGTGTTCTCAATTTGGCTCTCAGCTTGAATACTACTGGTGTATAGAAATGCTACCTTTTAAACATTGGTTTTGTATCATTTAATCTTTACTAAAGTTGTTTGTCAGTTCTAGGAGCCTTTTGTTGCGGTCTTTTGGGGTTTTTTGTGTATGGAATCGTATTATCAGTAAAGACAGATACTTTATTTTTTTTTCTTTTTCTATTTGAATGTCTTTTAATTATCTTGCCTGTTATCTTTGGCTTGGATTTCCTGTACTATGTAGAATAGAAGTTGTGAGAGTGAGCATCTTTGTTTTGTTCTCATTCTAAAGGGGAAGACTTTTAGCTGTTGACCATTCAGTATGATTTTGGCTGTAGGTTTCTCATAGATGATCTTATTATTTTGAGTTATGTTCTTTCAGTGCCTACTTTGCATGAGAAGATGTTAAATTGTATGGACTTTTTTCTGCATCTATTAAGATGGTCATATGGTTTTTGTTGTTCTACCAAAAAGTCATATGCACCAATATATTCATTATAGCTCTATTCACAACATCAAACATATAGAATCAACCCGGGTGCCCATCAACTCTGGATTGGATAAATACAATGTGGTACGTGTACACCATGGACTACTATGCAATCATATAAAAGAATGAAATGATATTTTTTTTGCAGCAACATGGATGCCACTGGCAGGCATAATCATAAGCAAATTAATCAAGAACAATAAAATGAATACTGCATTTCCCACTTACAAGTCAGAGCTAAACATCGAGTATACATGGACAAAAAGATGAGATTAATAGACAAGGGGGGATACAGGAGGGTGAGATAAAAGGAAAAAGGTTGAAAAACTACCTATCAGGAACTATGTTCACTACCTGGAAGTGCGATTCATTTGTACCTCAAAACTCAGCATTATGCCATACACCTTTGTATCAAAGTTGCACATGTAACCCCTGAATGTATAATAAAAGTTGAATTAAACCCTAACTGAACACTGAGTCCTGTAAATAGAAAAAAAGTAACTTGATTTAAAAGGAAAAAATAAAGTAATAATTAAAATGGCAATTTCCAAAAAGATGAATAGCATTATGAACTTGAAAAGAAAACACCACCATTGGATATCAAAGTAAAACACCTTAATGCAAATAATAAATAAACCATCTTAAAATATTTCAGAAATTTTACTATTGAGAGTACTAAAAAAAAAATCACCAGTCTAGAGTTCCATGCTCAGGAAAGGTTATAAATCACACCTTAAGGTTGCAAACAACTTAGGTTTATAAACATCTTAGACAAAAAGGTCTAACAGACTTCACTATCAGACCAGAAAGAAACACTAATTTGAGTTATTTATGCAGAAAGATGTTGATCCTTGATGGAAGCACAGAGATGTAAGAAACAACAGGAATGGAAGGGATAAATATGTGGTAAAAATCTCAAAAAAGCAAATGTAAAAAAAGAAAAATAAATAGATGGGATGTAATTAAATTAAAAAGTTTCTGCACAACAAAAGAACTAATCAGCCAACAGACAACCCACAGAATGGGAGAAAATATTCACAAAATAAACATCTGACAAAGGATTAATATCCAGAATATACAAAAAACCTCATACAAATGAGCTAGAAAGAAAAACAATTTTATCAAATGTGGGCAAATGGCATGAATATAGAGTTCTCAAAAGAAGATGTTCAAATATCCAACAAACATAAAAATATGCTCAGCATCACTAATCATCAGGGAAATGCAAATAAAAACCACCATGTAATACCACCCTACTCCTGCAAGAATGGCCATAATTTAAAGATAAAAAAAAATACAGTTTGTCATGGATGTCATGAAAAGGGAACACTTTCACATTGCTGGGGGTAATGCAAACTAGTACAACCATTATGGAAAACAGTATGGAGATTTCTTAAAGAACTAAAAGTAGAATGACAGTTTGATTCAGCAATCCCACTACTAGGTATCTACCCAGAGAAAAAGAAGTCATTATATGAAAAAGACACTTGTACACACATGTTTATAGCAGCGCAATTTGCAATTGCAAAAATATAGAACCAGCCTAAATGTCCATCAACCAACGAGTGGACAAAGAAAATATGATATATACACACAATAGAATACTATTCAGCCATAAAAAAAATGAAATTTGCAGCAACCTGGATGGAATTGGAGACCATTCTTTATTATTATTATTATTATTTTTATACTTTAAGTTCTAGGGTACATGTGTACAACGTGCAGGTTTGTTACATATGTATACATGTGCCATGTTGGTGTGCTGCATCCATTAACTCGTCATTTGCGTTAGGTATATCTCCTAATGCTATCCCTCCCCCCTACCCCCTCCCCACAATAGGACCCTGTGTGTGATGTCCCCCTTCCTGTGTCCAAGTGATCTCATTGTTCAATTCCCACCTATAAGTGAGAACATGTGGTGTTTGGTTTTCTGTTCTTGCAATAGTTTGCTGAGAATGATGGTTTCCAGCTGCATCCATGTCCCTACAAAGAACATGAACTTGTCCTTTTTTATGGCTGCACACTATTCCATGGTGTATATGTGCCACATTTCCTTAATCCAGTCTGTCACTGATGGACATTTGGGTTGATTCCAAGTCTTTGCTATTGTGAATAGTGCTGCAATAAACACACGTGTGCATGTGTCTTTATAGCAGCATGACTTATAATCCTTTGGGTATATCCCCAGTAATGGGATGGTTGCATCAAATGGTATTTCTAGTTCTGGATCCTTGAGGAATCGCCACACTGTCTTCCACAATGGTTGAACTAGTTTACAATCCCACCAACAGTGTAAAAGTGTTCCTATTTCTCCACATCCTTTCCAGCACCTGTTGTTTCCTGATTTTTTAATGATTGCCATTCTAACTGGTGTGAGATGGTATCTCATTGTGGTTTTGATTTGCATTTCTCTGATGGTGAGTGATGATGAGCATTTTTTCATGTGTCTGTTGGCTATATGAATGTCTTCTTTTGAGTAGTGTCTGTTCATATCCTTTGCCCACTTTTTGATGGAGTTGTTTGTTTTTTTCTTGTAAATTTGATTGAGTCCTTTATAGGTTCTAGATATTAGCCCTTTGTCAGATGAGTACATTGCAAAAATTTTCTTCCATTCTGTAGGTTGCCTGTTCACTCTTATGGTAGTTTCTTTTTCTGTGCAGAAGCTCTTTAGTTTAATTAGATTCCATTTGTCAATTTTAGCTTTTGTTACCATTGCTTTTGGTGTTTTAGACATGAAGTTCTTGCTCATGCCTATGTCCTGAATGGTGTTACCTAGGTTTTCTTCTAGGGTTTTTATGGTTTTAGGTCTAACATTTAAGTCTCTAATCCATCTTGAATTAATTTTCGTATAAGGAGTAAGGAAAGGATCCAGTTTTGGCTTTCTCCTTATGGCTAGTCAATTTTCCCAGCACCATTTATTAAATAAGTTTCTTTCCCCATTTCTTGTTTTTGTCAGGTTTGTCAAAGATCAGATGGCTGTAGATGTGTGGTGTTATTTCTGAGGACTCTGTTCTGTTCCATTGATCTATATCTCTGTTTTGGTACCAGTACCATGCTGTTTTGGTTACTGTAGTCTTGTAGTATAGTTTGAAGTCAGGGAGCATGATGCCTCCAGCTTTGTTCTTTTGGTTTAGGATTGTCTTGGCAATGCGAGGTCTTTTTTGGTTCCATATGAACTTTAAAGCAGTTTTTTCCAATTCTGTGAAGAAACTCATTGGTAGCTTAATGGGGATGGCATTCAGTCTATAAATTACCTTGGGCAGTATGGTCATTTTCACGATAATTGATTCTTCCTATTCATGAGCATGGTATATTCTTCCATTTGTTTGTGCCCTCTTTTATTTCACTGAGCAGTGGTTTGTAGTTCTCCTTGAAGAGGTCCTTTACATCCCTTGTAAGTTGGATTCCTAGGTATTTTGTTCTCTTTGAAGCTCTTGTGAATGGGAGTTCATTCATGATTTGGCTCTCTGTTTGTCTGTTACTGGTGTATAAGAATGCTTGTGATTTTTGCACATTGATTTTGTATCCTGAGACTTTGCTGAAGTTGCTTATCAGCTTAAGGAGATTTTGGGCTGAGACAATGATGTTTTCTAAATAGACAATCATGTCATCTGCAAACAGGGACAATTTGAGTTCCTCTTTTCCTAATTGAATACCCTTTATTTCCTTCTCTTGCCTGATTGCCCTAGCCAGAACTAGGCGAAAACTACATGATTATCTCAATAGATGCAGAAAAGGCCTTTGACAAAATTCAACAGCCCTTCATGCTAAAAACTCTCAATAAATTCGGTATTGATGGAACATATCTCAAAATAATAAGAGCTATTTATGACAAACCCACAGCCAATATCATACTGAATGGGCAAAAACTGGAAGCATTCCCTTTGAAAACTGGCACAAGACAGGGATGCCCTCTCTTACCACTGCTATTCAACAAAGTAGTGGAGACCATTCTTCTAAGTGAAGTAACTGAGGAATGGAAAACCAAATATCATAGATCTTGCTGTTAAGTGGAAGCTAACAGGATGCAACGGCATAAGAATGATGTAATGGACTTTGGGGACTTGTGAGGAATGGTGAGAGTAGGTTGAAAAATAAGAGACTACACATTGGGTACAGCATACACTGCTCAGGTGATAAGTGCACGAAAATCCCAGATATCACTACTAAAGAACTTATCCATTTAACCAAAAAGCACCTGTTCCCCAAAAACTATTGAAATATAATATAATTAAATTATAAAAATCCAGTGACTAAAAAAGAGAGAATCAACAGAAATGTAGGTGATAAATATGTGGGAAAAATCTCAATGAACATTTACTGTATCAATCAATAATATGCTGGGACTTCAAATACATTTTAAGGTAAAACACATGGCCCAGTACCATAAGAGAGAAGAAGGGGATGAATAGAATCGAAGTGTTTTTCACATCTTTGCATTTTTGAAAATCAAAGTCACATGTTTTAATATCTAGGGCATAACTCCTAGAACACTAGTAAAATGACTTGTAATTAAAAAGATAACAGAAGGAGAAAAATGGAATAATAAAAATGCTTAATCTGAAAGAAGGCAACAAAGGAAAAGAAGATAAATACGTATAGTATGTGGAGCAAATAGAAAGCTAATGGCAATATGGTATGTGTAAGCACCATTATATTAGTAACTACATTAAATATAAATACACTAAAATTTTAATTAGAACACAAAAATAGATAAGATTTTAAAGTAACTTTTTTGTGGATTGAATTACAAGATATTATGGATTGGATTACAAGATACGGTGCCACCAAAGGAATGGAAGCAAAAGGATGAAAGAAGATATGTCATACAAGTCGAATTTTTCAAACTTCGTGTAATTATACATATATATATACACACACAAATATATGATGTATATTTTAAAACAAGAAACATTACAATAAGGCAGAAAAAAGAAATCACCATGAGAATTTGAAAATATTTCATTCTGAATGATAAAAATATGATGTAGTAAACATATGTCAGGCAGTTTTATTTGTACATAGAGGGGATTCACAGCTATTAATGTATTCAGTGGAAAAGAAGAGTTGAAAATTAGTGATCTAAGCAATCATCTCAATATGTTTGTATAATAATAAGAACAAAATGCAGATTAAATGCAGCAAGAAAAACATAACTAAGATAAATTCAGAAATTAGTGAAATAGTAATGAAATAGAAAACTATGAAAAGGATTAAAAAGACAAATTTAATTTTTTTTAAAAGTAATAATAGTAGCCAGGCGTGGTGGTTCACGACTATAATCCCAGTACTTTGGGAGGCCGAGGCAGGTAGATCACCTGAGGTCAGGAGTTTGAGACCAGCCTGCCCAACATGGTAAAACCCCGTCTCTGCTAAAAATGCAAAAATTGGCCGGGCGTGGTGGTGGGCGCCTATAATCCCAGCTACTCAGGAGGCTGAAGCAGGAGAATCGTTTGAACTTGGGAGGCAGAGGTTATAGTAAGCCGGGATCACGCTGTTGCACTCCAGCCTGGGTGACAAGACCAAAACTGCATCTCAAAAAAACAAAAACAAAAACAAAAACAAAAACAAAACACAACAACAAAAACTAATAATAGTAATAATGCTAAACACTGACTAAATTTTTTTGACAGAGAAAACACACAAATACATTGTCAAAAATAAAAAGGAAGACACTGCTAGAGATCTTGCATTCGTAAAGTTGTTCATAATATTCTTTTATCCCTTTTATGCCAAAAATTGGCAATGTACATGAAATAAAAAACTTCCAAAAAACTCATGAAAATTGGCATACACAATAAAAGAAAATTTGAATTGCCATGTGTATTAATGTCTTCCTCCTTGAGTGTCCTGTCTGCACCAATAAACATTGACATCACCTGGGGTCTTGTTAGAAGGGCAGATGCTTAGGTCCCACACCAATCTACTAAATCACTATCTAAATTTTAGCAAGCATAAAAACACTTCTCTAAGGGCTCCTACTTTACAGAGCATGACTGACAGCCCCAGTTACTACACTCCGAAAGCAATCACCCTTTTAAAAGTTGAAGTCATGTTTCTCAGGAGCTTCTCCCAGTCAATGACTGAAAAGAAGAGTGTTACTAACGCAAGTCCATTAGTAACACTGTTGATCCATATACACATCAATCTTAAGGAAATATTATGTTAAATAAATTTAATTCATTAATTATATATCCCCACAGAAAGATACGTTTGCCAAGATAACTTTATTTATGAATCATTTAAAACACTGAAGAAATAGATAGTGCTAACCCTCTACAAACTCTGCCAGATCATAGAAAATGGGAGAACACTTTGCAGCTAGTATTATGAAACCAGTGTAACTTTGAGGAATGGACTTGCATTAGTAATACTGTTATTTTGTCATTGGCTGGTAGAAGCTCCTGAGAAACATGATCTCAACTTTTAAAGGGTGATTGCTTTCGGAGAGTAGCAACTGGGGCTGATTGTCAGTCATGCTCTCTAAAGTAGTAACTCTTAGAGAAGTGATTTGATGTTTGCCATATAGTGGCTATACCCAAAGACAATATTGTCCTCAGAGACTAAGGACTTCACTTTGCATCTACTACAGTGAACCATTAATGTTAAAACGTTGTCATATAAAGATTGAATATTAACTTTCTTTCTTGATAACAGATATGTCCTATGAAGTGGTCCATTAATCTTCTCTAGAACTCTGATTTTTCAGAAATCCTTGGCTTTAGCAATTCTATTTAACTGATAGGATCAGGAGCTAGAAATCAGTGCCATTTCCTCTCCTCTCATACACATTCAATAGCGTGGCTCTGCTGAATCAGCCTTGGGCAGGAAAAGGGAAGCAGGAGTAGAATAAACCTCTTTGTTGAAATAAAATATAATATTTCTCAGGTCCATTAGTGTCATTGACTGTCAGACAAAGAGGTTCCCAGAATGTAAATAACCTACATTATAGCTACCTATTCCTGCCATAACTTGGTTATTCTCTACACATGCCTTGTGGAATTTGTGTTCAACCTAATGCCTTCTTTTCGTCTTCCAATTCTGGGTTTACCTTGGATTGGTTCTTTGGATAGTGTCTTTGGATAAAGATAAAGCATTTTATCTTTACTCTTGGTCAAAAAATATTAAGAAAATAAACTGAATGGAACATGTTCCAGTTGGACATATGGTACAATTTTTTTTCTTATGTGTCTAGTAATGATTTTTCTCCATACAAGATATACCTGAATATGTAAGCACCATAATAAAAAATATACCCAATAAATCAGAAAAAAACAGAATTATAAAAATACCTATTAAGTGTGGAAATTGTCAGTTCCTCTCATTTTGAGAGAAACACATGACATCATTTTTCAATAACATCTGAAAGGTATGAATCAGACTCTAGATATTTTCTGAACATTATAAAACTAATAGATTGTAAAGACAGCGTCAATCAGCAATAATAGCAGCAGTATACCCTAGATTTGTTGGCAATAGAAACTTACCAACCATTTTATTATTGTCTACAGTACTGTGTGTCAAAAAGTTGGAAATGGATAAACAATTCAGTAATATTGGGGAATATGACTTAACCTGGTAAGACTTCATGTCTGCATTGGATAAAATACTTCATTGGGAAGAAAAAAGCCAGAGTCTAGAAATATTTCCATTTTGGGTTTTACATACCTAATTAATCCTCAATACATTATGCCCTCTCAGTCTTCTTACTTATAAATGAAAATATCACTATCTACAGGGGAGACTTTAGGGAAAGCTATGAAGTAGAAGTATGTCATTTTGGCTAGAAGGGACCTAAGAAATTAGTGGTCACTTATCAGATGAAGAAACTGAATTTCAGAAGTAAAGTGATGTGTTCAAGGTCTGAAAAGTTGTAAATTGCAAAACAAGTAGTAGAGGCCAGGTCTTTTGACTACAACTTACAATACAGTGCTCTTCCCTACCACCAGGTAAGTAATTTGTCATCATTTTCTTCCTTTTTTTTAAAAAAATATTATTATACTTTAAGTTCTAAGGTACATGTGCATAACGTGCAGGTTTGTTACATATGTATACTTGTGCCATGTTGCTGTGCTGCACCCATCAACTCGTCAGCACCCATCAACTCGTCATTTACATCAGGTATAACTCCCAATGCAATCCCTCCCCCCTCCCCCCACCATGATAGGCCCCGGTGTGTGATGTTCCCCTTCCCGAGTCCAAGTGATCTCATTGTTCAGTTCCCACCTATGAGTAAAAACATGCGGTGTTTGGTTTTCTGTTCTTGCGATAGTTTGCTTAGAATGATGGTTTCCAGCTGCATCCATGTCCCTACAAAGGACATGAGTTCATCCTTTTTTATGGCTGCATAGTATTCCATGGTGTATATGTGCCACATTTTCTTAATCCAGTCTGTCACTGATGGACATTTGGGTTGATTCCAAGTCTTTGCTATTGTGAATCGTGCCGCAATAAACATACGTGTGCATGTGTCTTTATAGCAGCATGATTTAAAATCATTTGGGTATATACCCAGTAATGGGATGGCTGGGTCATATGGTACTTGTAGTTCTAGATCCTTGAGGAATCGCCATACTGTTTTCCATAATGGTTGAACTAGTTTACAATCCCACCAACAGTGTAACAACAGGTGCTGGAGAGGATGTGGAGAAATAGGAACATTTTCTTCCTTTTGAAACACTCTATGCAATTGTCAACTTTTCCCTTATGTACCACCCTAGCTGCACAGAGCTTCCCAAGGAAGCACATCACCTAAACATGCTCCGATTATGCAGAAAGCAAGACACAATAATTTTGTTTTGTAATCTGTCCTTGTACTTATCTCTTCTCACTTCAATTAAAATTTTCTGGTGCCCCATCAACTTTGGGCTCTTCAATTCCAAAATAATAATTGGTAATCTGAAACAATCTAATACTGTTCTAAAAAATGGAATCTAATCCAAAGGAATGACTCCAAGGAAATAAATTTTGAGGCAAGCCACTAAGAAAGACATCTTAGAGTTGGTGGGTTTTGTGAAATTCCAATAATGACTATATGCAGTATCTCCTTTCTCATTTCCCTTGACATATTCAATCCATATTGTTCTGCCTAGCTCAATCAAAATTATTTTTTTTAAATTTCTTATTCTTAATCCTTTTCTCTAAAAGGCATTTTCTTTTGAGAAATCCATTAATAATTTATATAGCAGCTCTGGGTGGCCTATTTAAGTGTTTTAACAACATTAATGTCTTCTATATGATGAGAGATGGCTTATGTTTTTCTCACAATGATGGATATTACCATAGGGAAAGTTGGTTTTGTTTTCAATGATTATTTGAATGCAAGTTTTGTATATAGTGAGTTACCACAAACTTGATGGCTATTTATTCAATAAGATAAAAGTCCTATCATCAAATACATACTTATACAAATATTTAAGTAGATTTTATTTGCATTTGTTTTTAAATGTTATTTCAAATTATCTTCCGAATCCTTTCTAGAGATTGAATAACATTATGTAGAAAAAGCTTTGCACAGCCTCCATACAATCTGTTCAGTTCGGTTTATTTGGGAGTAAAATATTTCCCATGAACATCTTGAAATAGTTTTAATCTCTTCACTCTTCCCAATTCATAAGGTTACATAGCTTTAGCTCCAACTTTGTTTATCATGAGTAGCAAATAATTTCACTCCATTCTTCCTCCATTTCCAACATAGTAAACAATACCAAAACTCAGATGTTCTTTGATTTCTGTTTTACTTTTTTCTCTCCCAAGGGTTTTGTTTTTAAGTGAAGAAAGGCTAAATTACAAAGTCTTTATTTCTCTCAAGGCTAAATTCTTTTAATAAAATAATAAAAAGCTACTCTTATTGCGCCATTATATTACCTCCTTTTTTTCCTTCTCCTCTCTGAAGCCTTGCTCCTTCTCTCTCCCCTTTCTCATTTCTCCTAACACTCACCAATATTACCACAATAGTTCTGAAAACATTTACAGAATATTTAGATACTTAAAAAATTTAGAGATGCTTAACTCTCCATTCAGTCAGTCATTACAAACACAAATTCAGAGCAGCCTCGAAATAAGAATAATAATATCTGGTGAATTATTTGAAGAACAAGTAGCTTCACTTACCTTTCCATAGCAATAAATCAGTATGATATCTTCAAAGAGCTATAATTTAGGATTAAAAATTATGGAAATATGTAGAGTTTAGAAGAAGAGTAAATTATAAAATTTCTTTTTTTCTTTTTCATGTCTATAAATATAAAAAATAACTTATTGGGACCTGCTCCTGACAAAGACTTTGCACTCTATACTGGAAAGTGTTGACACCATACTCTCCCATTCTACTTCTAATTTCCCATTTCCATAACCATTAGTTTTTTTTTATTGTCTACTTCAACTATAGCTTTAACATGTCAGTAAAATAGCCAGAGACCACTTTCTTCTAGGTATCAATTGGTTTGTTAGTTTAATCCATGCAAAGGTTAGAAAAAAAGTCTCAGTTTCAAAAATCTAGCACACAGGGGAAACAACAAGTAAGTAATAAACAATCCTGGAATCAAAAAAAAAAAAAAAGACTGGAAGGAAATGTATTTATCAAAGCAAAAGGAAGAGCTAGGTCAATGGGTTTTGGTGACAGTCATTTCAAAAATGTCAACAGAACCAAGTTTCTGGCTGTGCAGATAAGCACAATCATCATACAGCCTAAAGAGGAAATTCTAAGTCTGTAGAAAGAAAGTGTAAGAAGTGAAAAAAGCTAATCAGAAGCCATAGTTCTTGAACAATCAATCTTCACGTTGGCCTTGAAGAACTAAGAGAGCTTGATCAAAAATATTCTCTCATGTGATTTCCTGGAAAGTAGATCTGCAACTAAAAGACTTCAAACTTCCTCGGTATCTCTGTTGAGCAAGAAAAATTAAAAACAGGTTAATAGTTGGATCAGTCAGTCATCTGTGAAGGGCAATGCACTCTTCACAAAAAGAGGTCAAGACCTCCATAGCAGTAGTCCTGAAATCATAAGGTGCTAATACAGCTGGAGAGCTAATACAGCCTACTTCCTATGTCCCACCCCAAAGGACCTGAATCACTACCACTGGTTTTCAACCCTCACTGCAAAATAAGTATCTGAGGAGTTTTTTTAAAAAAAATACTGATACTCATCCTGACCCCCCCATATTTAAGATTTAATTGTTAAGGGATGGAATTTGGCTATTGTTATTTTCCCAAAGCTCCCCAAGTCATTATAGCATACATTCAGGGATGAGAATCAGACTCTTAGGTGGGACCTAAACATCTCCTTTTAAGATAAGTATACTTCAGGTGAATCTGATGCATTTGCTATACTTTGTATATATAATTAGGTAAATTTAGGTACCCATCATATCACAAATCTGACATTCTAAGCAGCACATATTTGAAGTGCTCTGTGGTTCGTGGCTTCCAAACAAGCTTTTACCATTCATTATAACTCCTAGTTGTTACGACGATTAGAAGTAGCAGAGATGATCCAAATCAGCCATCAATCTAGAAATATTTTTATTTTTAGAAGTCATGCTTTCTTTTTAAATTTCACATTATTACACCAATATAATATATGTAACATGCATAGTGGTTGAAATAACTACATAAACTGAAGACTTATTTAATATTATAAATGGAATTTGTACTGAAGAAGAGCACAACTGTTTGTGACCTCTTAATACTGGGCAATGGAAAAGTGACTATTGACTTAACACCTGCTTTGCAAGTGGACATAGTTTCTCACTTTTGGACAAGGAAAACATGTCTGCAAATTCCAAGATTTGTTTTGAAGTGTTGCCTCTTAAAATTGTACATAGTTAATTTTGCAAACTCCCATAGTAGCAGAAATGTTCTAGAAAGGAGTTTAACTCATAAAATAATTAACTTGTAAATGTAATAGTCTTTATTGTGCCAAGTTCTTCCTTGCTTCTCTGAATATACACATTTTTGCTTGGGAAATTCTTTTCTTTTCCTTATAGAGGGCTTTAATTTCCTTCAAAATTACAGCCTTACAGGAGAGAAAATGAAATTAGATAGCTTAATTAGCTAATCTTCATTAAAAGTTAGAATTTATCTTGATGTAAAACATAGATGCTAATATTTTAGAAGTTTCCTTTTGATATTGAAGTAGAACTTGAGATTCTTTCACTATTGGCTGTACATTTTAGAATTTGAATTCACAATAAGTATTCCACAGTATAAAAGTGGAATTTAAGATTGTAAGATCTCTGATATAAATATTTCATACTATTTACATTTTGGTTTCCTAAAGCCAAATATGTATCTCTACTCTTTCACATTTGCAATTCTAAGGTGTTGGTTGTCATCTTTATATCTGGAAAAAAAATCTTAGAATATCATATCATGCTTAACATCTACTAATTTAGCTTCCTGACAGGCTTTCCCTTTAGCTATACAAGATGAATGACTACAGATACTTTTTATGCTTGTTTCCTTTTATGAACCATGCTATGTTTGGTGGAAATAATTTATATTTGCATTTATTGATGTCAGAAAGCCTTTTATTTATTCCCATTGAGTAAGCTGTGTATGAGAATGCAGTGCTGATACCTAGAAGTCAGTTCCAGCTTTTAGTGAAGCATTAGAGTGCTGATAATACCACCATCACTACCTCCTTTTCCCTCTCCAATTCTTAAATCTCAGTTATTGCTTTGTTTTATTAAATCTGAATTGCTGTGTTGTTCTATATAATCTATATTCTATTATGATGCTAATCATCGACTAGTATCATAAAATGGTTAATATACAGAGAAGATGAAATGGGAATTCTAATTCAAATGTATGTGTCAGTCAATCCTGTTCCAGGAAAATGTTACTATAGAAATCTATTTAATATATGCTACTTGCATAATGCCTAGATAACTGTAAAATCCTAGGATTCAGACATGTGGAGTAACAAAATATACATTTGAAAAAATAGCCTTTTTCCTGAAATATAGAAGATTAATACATTTTAGAGTAATTAAAAGAATATTAGTAAATGTTATGTGTAATATGGAAGTGACCGCTTTTCCAGAAGAGTGAAAAGTGTTTAATTGTAGTAGACATGTGGTATGTAGAGGAAATACTGCTCTTTATTTTAGGAATGCACATTTTTTGCAATTTAAGTCATTACCGAAAATAATGCTTGATATGTCTGACTTAGCATGGAGGATTATTTAGAATAATTCTTCACGGGAGACCACGTTTTTGAGTAACAACATCAGTGAATTTGTTTATTCAATGTCAAAGTAGTTAAGAAAGCAGTTCGAGCAAATGTATAAGTGCAATAAATTTAGTGACTCCAATCTTCTCATTAATAATGCGTGAAAGCATAATACAAAGCAGGTATAATTTTACCATAAATGATATGCCTGTTTTCATAACATGGTCTCAATTGTGAAATTTTGACAAAGATATCCTAAGGCACTGTTTCTCATCATGGTCACCTGGGAACTTGTTAGAAATGCAAATTGTCTGGCCTTGACTGTGACCAAACATATAAAAAACTCTAGGGAGGGTCCCAGAAAACACTTCTGATGAGTGTAATAGATTAGATGGTTGAGATAAAGTTTTCAGTAAGCAGTATAGTCAGTTTACAATGATAGCAATAGGTAATTTTTAAAATTCATTGTCTAAAGCTAGTTAAACACAAGGTTTATATTTAAGTCATCAATTCATTTGTTGATGAAGAACTCAATATTCAAAGAATATACAAATCTTTTTTCTCTGTTATAGAATATATGTAATATATAATACATAAAATTTGAAACTTTTTTTATGCATTGGAAGATAGAAGTCATTTAATCATATAATAGCTCATTCAACAGTATCAGAATTTTGGCTTGATAAAATAATAATTACATGCCATGTACTTTGCTAATTACTTTCCATGCTTAATTAAAATCTTCAGTAAACTGGGCAAAGTAGGAATTACAATCCTAGATTATTAAATTAAGTTTAAACATAAATTTGTCTGATCCCAATGCTTTTGCTCAAAAAAGGATTATCTTCTAGATTCCAGCAGCTCACTTCTTTGGACTTTAACATATTTGTGTTGGTCTAAACATATTGGCTATCAAGTAGTTTATGAAAACTTGCTTTTAAACAGGCTAGTTGAAGATACCTCACCTAAAGAGAGTACCTTTTTTCCTTTTTTAATTGAATAAAAATTTTATAAAAAGTGATCATTTTGAAATATATAATACAGTTTAATATAATACATTTAAAATGTTATGCAAACTTCAGTTCTATCTAGTTCCAAAACATTTCCATCACTCCCAAAAGAATACCCTATACACCTCAAATGATGGCTTCCCCTTTTCCCTTCCCCTGAGCCTTAGGCAGCCGCTAATCTGCTTTTACTCTCTGTGCATTTTCTTATTCTGGATATTTCATATAAACAGATTCACACAATATGTGACCTCATATCTGGCTTCTTTCAATTAGCAAATGTTTTTGAGGCTCATTTATGTTGTAGCATATATCAGTACTTCATTCTTTTTATGGCTGAATAATATTTTATTGTATGGATATGGCACATCTTGTTTATCTGTTTATCCATTGATGAATATGTCTATTGTTTCTACATTTTTGCTATTGTTAACAGTGTTACGATGAACATTCACGTGCAAGGTTTCGTTGGAATACCTGTTTTGGATTCTTTGGGCTTTATATCTAGGAGTAGAATTGCTGGGTCATATCATAATACTGTATTTTATTTTTAAGGAACTACCAAACTGCTTTTCACAGTGGCAGTACCATTTTGTCTCTTTATACTAATAGTTTATTTCTTAGAGTTTACAAAAAAAATCTAACAGATAGTAAAGAGAATTTCCATATACTCCCCCACACAGTTCCCCTGATTATTAATATTAATAACTGATATTATTGTAGTATATTTGTTATGATTGATAAGCCAATATTGACACAATATTATTAACTAAAACCCATAGTTTATACCAATGTTTACTGTTTGTGTTGTACAGTGCTGAGTTTTTCCAAATGCGTAATGCCATGTATCTGCCATTACAGATTCACACGGAATAGTTCCATTTATCTAAAACTCTCCTGTACTTCACCTATTCATTATTTCCTCATACCCTCCCCTTGCCTGTAACCCCTGCAACAGCTAAATTTTTACTGTCTGTACACATTTGCCTTTATCAGAATGTCATATAGTTGAATTTATACAATATGTGGCCTTTTGAGACTGGCTTCTTTCAATTAGCAACAAAATGCATTTAAAGTTTCTCCATGTCTATTCATGACTTGATAGCTGAAATTTTTAACACTCAATAATATGTTGTTTTATGAATGTACCCCCGTTTATCCCGTTCACCTATTGAAGGACACCTTGGTTTCTTAGAATTTCTGGCAAACGTGAATAAAGCTCCAATAAGTATCTGGGTGCTGGTTTTGTGGAGATACGTTTTCAAATTATTTGGGTGAATGCCTAGATGTGTGATTGCTGAATCATATGTTAAGGTGTTTAGCTTTGTTAGAAATTTCCAGTCTGTCTTCAAAAGTGAGTGTACCCTTTTTCAATTCCACCAGCAATAAATGATGCTCAGTATTCTCATCAGCATTTTATGGTGTCAGTTTTATGTACTTTAGCCATTCTAAGAGCTGTTCAGTTGTATTTTATTATTGTTTTAGTTTGCAATTTCCCAATTATGTATAATATTGAGCATCTCGTAAGTTTATTTGCCATTTATTTATGGTTTTACTGAGGTATCTACACCAATCTTTTGTTCATTGTAAAATTGGGTTGTTGGTTCTCTTATTGTTGATGTGTGAGAGTTCTTTGTATCAGATTCATTTTGGAAATATTTTCTTCCAGTCTGTGTCTTGTCTTTTTATTACCTTAACAATATATTTCTCAGAAAAGAAGTTTTTATTTTAATAAATGGAAAATTTATCAATTCTTCTTTCAGTGATTATATATTTGGTGCTGTATCAAAAAAACTTATGATTAAACTCAAAGTCAGCTAGATATTGCTCTGTTATCTTCTAAAGTTTTTATAATTTTGATTATATTTATAATTTTGATTTATAAATTTGATTTACAAATTTAGGTCTCTGATCAGTTTTAAGTTAATTTTTATGAAAAATCTAAGGTCAGGGTCTATATTAATTTTTACATGTGGATGTCCAGTTATTCCAGCACCATTTGTTGAAAAGACTATCAATTCTTCTCTGAATTGCCTTTGCTCTTTTTCCAAAAATGTGTTTATTGATTTTGTGTGTGTGTATATTCTGATCTTTCTATTCTGTTCCATTGATAGTCTGATTTATTCTTTCACCTATACCACACCTTCTTGACTACTGTGGATTTATAGTAAATATTTTGCTAATTATTTATCTTTATTTGACTAATAATTACTCAGGTGCATGGTTCCTCTGTATTTACTCACATTTGTAGCCATGTTCTGTGATGCAGAGTAGGAGAGGTGAACCCTCACCAGGTCCATTTGTGGACCTTGGGGTTGCCCCCTTCAATCACTGGCATTGTGCCCATGTTTCTTTTGTTAGGTGTTCTGGGCCACAGAGTTCTCTGTGCAGAGACTTTGTTGGAGAGATAGGTCACATCTTTTCTGAGCAGGTCCTTTGGAGGGAGGCATGCCCCGCTCCAGCCGTAGTTCATGAGCCTGTGTATCACTTGTCTCAGTGCTCACAAAGTGTGGGCTCCTTACCTGCTCAATTGTTGGTGAAATATTTCAACTTTACACTACCGAGCAGCACACTGCAGCCCTGCAGCACTAGGATCAGCTCACATTTCCATTCTCTAAACCCTTGGAGTCACTTCTGGGTGTGCTGGGGGACCTGATGTGCTCCCAGGCTACCAGAAAAGTGACTAGGAGGGGGGCGGAGCAAGATGGCCGAATAGGAGCAGCTCCAGTCTTCAACTCCCAGCACCAGCGACACAGAAGACCGGTGATTTCGGCATTTTCAACTGAGGTACTGGGTTCATCTCACTGGGGAGTGCCGGACGATCGGTACTGGTCAGCTGCTGCAGCCCGACCAGCGAGAGCTGAAGCAGGGCGAGGCATTGCCTCACCTGAGAAGCGCAAGGGGGAAGGGAATCCCTTTTCCTAGCCAGGGGAACTGAGACACACA
>NC_037689.1:69203480-69398166 GCF_003255815.1 Theropithecus gelada | reverse complement strand
TATACCTGATGTAAATGACGAGTTGATGGGTGCTGACGAGTTGATGGGTGCAGCACAGCAACATGGCACAAGTATACATATGTAACAAACCTGCACTTGATGCACATGTACCCTAGAACTTAAAGTATAATAATAATAAATAAATTTTAAAAAAAGACACATTTAGAAAATTGCAAAATATACTGGAAGGTTACAAAAATAGAATCCAACAAGGAGAAGAAAAAACTTCAGAGCTTAAAGACACGGTTTTCAAATTAATTCAATCCAACAAAGACAAGAAAAAAAAAAGAAAGAAAGAAAAAATTATGAACACAGCATCCGAAAAGTTTGGGATTATGATAAATGACCAAACATAAGAATAATTGGTGTTCCTGGACTGGGCGCAGTGGCTCACACCTGTAATCCCATCACTTTGGGAGGCTGAGGTAGGTGGATCATTTGAAGTCAGGAGTTCAAGACCAGCCTGGACAACATGGTGAAACACCTTCTCTACTAAAACCACAAAATTAGCCAGATGGTAGTGGTGTGTGCCTGTAATCTCAGCTACTTGGGAAGCTGAAGCAGGAAAATTCCTTGAGCCTGGGAGGCAGAGGTTGTGGAGCTGAGATTGCACCACTGCACTCCAGTCCAGGCAATAGAGTGAGACTCTGTCTCAAAAAAAAAAAAAAAAATGTTTGGAAAACTTATCTAAGGAAATAATCAAGGAAAAACTTCCCTGCCCTTGTTAGATATATAGACATCCAAACAGGAAAAGCTCAAGGAACACCCAGAAAATTCATCCCAAAAAGATCATAACCTGGACAGAGAGTTATCAGGTTATCTAAAGTCAAGATGAAGGAAAGAATTGTAAAGGCTGTGAGGCAAAAGCATCAAATACGAATAAAGAAAAATTAACCAAATTAACAGCAGATTTCTCATCAGAAACCCTACAAGCTAGAAGGAAATGAGGCCTATCTCTAGCCTCCTTAAACAAAACAATTATCAGCCAATAATCTTGCATCCAAGGAAATTAATCTTCATAAGTAAATAAAAAATAAAGCATTTTTTAGACAAATAAATGCTGAGAGAATTCACCACTACCAAGATAACACTACAAGCATGCTAAAAGAAGTTCTATATCTTGAAACAATACCTCGACATACACCAAAATAGGACCTAAATAAAGCATAAATCCCACAGGGCCTATAAAACAATAACACAATGAAAAACATAGCAAGGTATTCAAACAACAACTAGCATAATGAACAGAATAGCACCTCATATCTCAACACTAACAGTGAATGTAAATGGCCTAAATGCTCCACTCAAAAGATACAGAATGGCAGAATGGATAAGAGTTCACCAACCAAGTATCTGTTGTCTTCAAGAAAGTCACCTAACACATAAGGTCTCACATAAACTTAAAGTAAAGGGACGGAAAGAGATATTTTATGCAAATGGACACCAAAAGCAAGCAAGAGCAGCTATATTCTTATATCAGACAAAACACACTTTAAAGCAGCAACAGTTAAAAAAGACCGAAAGGGACCTTATATAATGATAAGAGGACTAGTCCAACAGGAAAATATTATAATCCTAAACATATATTCACCTAACACTGGAGCTCCCAAACTCATAAAACAATTACTAGTAGACATAAGAAATGAGACACACAGAAACGCAATAATAGTAGTTGTATTAGTGAGTTCTCACACTGCTAATTAAGACATACCCAAGACTAGGTAATTTATAAAGGAAAGACTCACAGTTCCACATGGCTGCAGAGGCCTCACAATCATGGCAAAAGGCAAAGGAAGAGTAAAGTCATGTCTTACATGGTGGCAGGCAAAAAAAGCATGTGTAGAGAATCTCCCCTTTATAAACCCATCAGATCCCATAAGACTTATTTACCACCATGAGATAAGTATGGGGGAAACGGCCACCATAATTCAAGTATCTCCATCTGGCTCCACCCAAGACATGTGAGGATCATTACAATTTAAGGTGAGATTTGGGTGAGGACACAGTCAAACCACACCAATAGTGGACTTCAGTACTCCACTGACAGCACTAAATGGGTCATCAAGACAAAAAGTAAACAAAGAAAAAAATGTGTTGGGGGCCGCACCGGGGGTGGTGGAGAATGAAAGAACACACACAAAGACAAAGACACACAGAGAACATGGCAGCCGCACTCAGAGCCTCCACCTCACTTTATTTATACTCCATAAACCTCACGTCAGCAGAAAGAATGCAATGCAAAACAAATTTTCTTTTCCCACATGTAACCTTCTACTCAGTACCTTGTTTCTATATTATTTCTTATCTACCCGCCTTCTTGGCGCCTATGGGAGTTCATTAAAAGTTCAGTTGGAGATACTGTCCTTGAGCCCTATCTATTCTCAGCATACTGTTTTCAAAGGCCCCCGCATTTCCCCCCTTTTAATTTTGTTTTGCCTCAATCCTAAAAAGGTAGCCCATATTTGTTCCTGTGTTTTCTTTTGTTTTTGGTGGCGACGGAGGGAGCATCGAATCACCAAAAGAAGTAGACCCAAACCAAGTGCCCAAAGCAATACACTTCCAGAGATTGTAGAAATCCATGTTTTTATCTGAGTCCATGGGTTAAAGGCAGCAAGGCGCTGCCCCAGCTCCTGCAAGGTTACAGTTCCAGACAGCACATGTAATTGTTGTCGAAATGCTTCGGAAATGTTCTGAGTGAGCTCTTGAATGTCCAAACTAATATTTTTATGGCCAATTAATAATTTTCGGATTACAGTCCAATTTTAAGAGATGTTAAACGGCACAGGCGTTACACAAAATTGAGTGGAATTCCAATCACATTGTAATGTTACCCGAGTACTGAGTACAGTGAGCTGATCTCCAAGCCATGTCAATGCTTGCTCCATGTTGTCCAATCTTTCAGTAAGTTGAGAATCAATGTTTCGTTGTTGAAGCCATAACCGGTGAGATTGTTCATGCCATTGCTGCACAAATTCAGCATTTTGTATGCTTTGATGAAGAGCGAGCCCTGCTACAGCTGCAGTGGAGGCAGTGGCAACAAGACTCATCACCGAGGCAATTATAAGTCCAAGGGCACGGCGGGTTCGCTGAAGAGAAGTTCAAATATAAGTTTCAAGAGGTGATGCCCCCCATGGTCGCGTAAGATTAACAGGTAGCCAAATTTCCTTACGAGCCCTGAGGATATAAATATCCCCAGCAAAGTTGTGCCACCAAGAATGATTGAGGAAAGACAAAAATGTACACGTATTTGTACAATTAACAATTCCCGTATTATTATCCCATGTCAAATTCCCTGCTAATAATAGGTAGGGCTTACGGACACAAGCAATAATATATCGAGAGGTATTCCGATATAACTGAATATGAAAGGAATTAGTTGGGTTAGAAAGATTAAGAGACATATTCCCCACAAAAGTGCTAATGGCATCGCCTGCAGCTAACAACTTCCAAAGATGACTCTGTACTTAGGCCTCCTTCACACCATACCAAGGTTTCATTATTGTTAGTAGCAATACTTTTATTTACCCGGTGCCATTTCAAAGGTATGTTACTAAATTTTGTTTGAAAATCACCGTGCACACTTCAATCAGTTATTTGCATCCCATTGTATTCTAATAAAATCTGGGTTTTATTTCCCCGACATAGTTGCCACTCCAGCACCTCAATATTAGGAGAAACCTCTGGAATAGGACAAAAAGGTAAAGAACTAGGAATAGTTTCATTACTATATACAGTATGATTATAATAACAGTATTAGCAGCCACATAACTATGATTATAGCGAACAACCCAGGCTTCATACGATTTTTGGAGACAATGAGAACTATTTCCCATGCATATTGGAAGTTCTTCCACTCCAAATTGGTATGTGTTATTTATAATTTCCGTTTCCCGTTCTATATTGTCCTTGTCTATATAGGGGGATGGCATTCAAGTAGTGTCATTGGTGAAAACCTTAATTTCCGCCTCTCCCCAGGCGACTCCCTGATACAAGGGTGGAAAGGGAATATAAGTGCAATATTCATACAAAGCCTCACTAACGGAAATAAGTCCCCCGCCGAGGCACATCCAACAAAGGAAGAAATGCATGCTGAATCCAGTTTTCTTTTCAACAGGGTTTCAATCATCTTGTAGGAAACCACTCAGGTCCGCTCCCTGTAAGGACAAGAGCATAGCCCCGTCCTTGTTTTAGAACTTGCCCTTGAACATACTTACCTTCTTCATTAGGATACCAAATCTTTAAATTGTCAGCGGGGACTATCACCGAGGGAGGTGAGGAAAGATGGGTTACGACAGCGGAGTCTTGCAATTGTCTCCATTGATTCAAAAAATAATTAAGGTAAAAAGAACCTTCAAAATCAAAAAAATTAAGGTAGAAAGGTTAACCTTCAAAAAAATCTGTTTTTTTGGGGGGGGGGCTCATTTCCCCCTTTTTGTTTTAATAGTTGAGTTTTTAAAGTTAAATTTGCGTGCTCAATGATGGCTTGACCTTGACTGTTGCCCGGGATCCCGGTGATATGTTGAATATTGTATTGCTGTAAGAAAACTTGTAATTTATGAGAGACATAGGCAGGGGCATTATCAGTTTTAAGTATAAAAGGAATGCCCATAATGGCAAAACAAGCTAAGAGATGTGTAATAACAGAATCAGCTTTCTCAGATGGCAACGGAGTGGCCCATTGAAAATGAGAAAAAGTATCAATGGTATGATGAACATACTTTAATCGTCCAAAAGAAAGAATATGTATAACATCCATTTGCCAAATTTGATTAACTTGAGTACCTCTCGGGTTAACTCCAGGATGGAAGGATGGAATGCTCAAAGGAGCACAGAAAGGACAAGCTCGAATAAGAGAACGAGCTTATTTACGAGTTAAATGAAACCGTCGTTGAAGGCCAGAACTATTAGTGTGATGTAGAGCATGTTCTTGTTCTGCAGCCTGCAAGTGGCCAATTAGAAGTGAATCAATCTGAGTATTTCCATGAACTAATGGTCCAGGCAGTTGAGAATGAGAACGAAGATGAGTGATGAATAAAGGAGCTCGATGTTGGCTCAAAGTAGAAAGTAACAAGGAAAAGAGTTTTTGAAGAGAATTAGTAGCACAAAGAGGTAAAGTGGCCTGAGAAATATAAGAAGTAACATAAACTGCATATTGAGAATCACTAACAATATTACAACCAGTAGTAGGGAAATCAAGTAAGACCATAAGAATAGCAAACAATTCTCCCTGTTGCACCGAGGGATAAGGATAAACTGTAACTCAAGATTGATGAAGCTTCTTGCCAAGAATCAGAAGTTGCAAGAAGATAAATGATCTGACTATGAGTGAATTGAGAGATAATTAAGGAAGGATCTCCTCCCCAAAGTTGTCGACAGTGATGCCGTCCTTTGATGATCAGTTCAGCTAAACGATTGATATAAGTAGCCAAGCGTTTAGATGTTTTATTGGACAAAAAGATCCATTCTAGCGGCTGATTGGTCTGATGAATCATTCCTGTAGGAGAATGTAAAGTATGAAATAAACAAAGGGAAAGGGGAACATCGGGAAGGATATAATGTAAATGAGCCTTTTGAAGTTGCTCTTCCACAAGCTGGAGTTCCTGTAAAGCCAAAGGAGTTAAATGACGTGAGCTGTCCAAGTGACTGTCTCCTTCTAGAATAGAAAAAAGATGTTGTAACTGAATAGAGAAAAAACAATTTTTGAGATCTATGACCATTAATTTTTAACTTTGTGGGATAAAGGCAGGATTAGGAAGACCAGGCTGTAAACTTTCCCTAGGTTTAATGTAAACATTTATAGTTTTAAGACAAGACAAAGATGGGAATTCCATGCAGAAACACGTGGCTTTATATTCCTCTCGGCCATTTGTTTTTTGACTTACTCTTTTAGAGTCCTAAGTATTTCTTTAAATAATGGTCACTGTTTCACCTAAATAGGAGTGGTGGCTATGAGTTTAAAGGATTGTAGCCCATTTTGAACATCATATTTTTGGCAGCTGAGGAAATATGAGGAATGTTTAAAAAAGCAGCAAATTATTGTGAAAGATCTTGTTCCCAAAAATTAATATTGATAGGAACAATATAAAAATAAAAAAAAAAAACACTTGACCTTGTTGACCTTTAGGACCGACACAGGTTAAAGGTTCTACGTCTTGATTAATCACAGAAGCAGCACCCAAGCCAGTGAGTATAACTGAAACTTGTCTTTTTTCCTATTGTATAGGCCTCTAATTTAAACAAATAATAGACATATTCACCACCGTATCAATTAACCCTTTAAAAACTATTTCATTAATGTGCAATGAACATAAGGGCTTTTGATTAGAAACTAAAGTTTCCCAAAAAACAGTTTTTCTGTGCTACCAAACCCTCCCTATTGAGAATACGTTCCCCTGCCTCTAGGCATATAAATTGTGAGACTTGAACCATAATAAGAATTTTATTAGTAACATCATGTCCTTTTGGCAAAGGGCCACACACTCTAATAGCTAATTTATATACTCCTCTATTAGGAGACAAAGTATAAGGCTGAGTAATAACTAAGTCAGCAGTGGCGCTCTGCTTAGCTGCCACATAAAGCTGAGAAACTGGGGTAAGGTGTGGGATCCTTAAGGAGGACTTGAATTTATTCCTTGATGTTGTAGGCCATTGCTCACTGGGTATTGTATGCAGATTTAGTCAATAACAAATATTTGTAAACAAATAAGGTGATTACAGGTACAGAAATTCAGTTCGTAGCTTACTATTCAATAGAGTATCTGCTTTGTAAAAGATGGTGGACCACAAAATACTCAACGGATTTTGGTTTTCAAAACACAGGGATGCTATCCAAGGCTAAATGGATACTTGAAATTGGGATTGGATCTGGTGCTGAAATACAACTTTTACTTAGTTATTGATTTTTCTTTCCTCCGATTATTCCAAGGAGGGTGACTACCATTTTTGTACTTTATAGAGCAGTCTAGAGGAAAGGGTTAAGCATGTAAGCTCTGGGGACAGAAAGTCATATTTTCAAAATATAATAGCTATATGACCTTGGATATATTTATAAAACTGTCTTAACTCTGTTTTCCTGTCTACAAAATGGTAATAATTATAAAATTTGTCAGTCTTAAAGGGATGTTGGAAGAACTAAATGCAAGTGAAGATTTTTTCACAGTAGTAGACACATAGTAAGTACTCAGTATACTATGGCTATTATTACTGTTATTATTGTTAATATTATGTCTATTTATTTTAGCTCTTTAATGTAACAAGTGCAGAACCATAATCTCACATCCTTCAGAGTCACGCTGATCTTGTATTTTTTGGTCCTTTGACTAGTTTAGTGATTTATTACAAGAAACCTAGTTAGTTTATGCATTCTTTTCCTTTCTTATATTTCTCATTTGTAAAGACTGATAAACCAACTACACTTTCAGACCTGGTGACATAAATTGTTGGGGCCCCAAGCCTGTGGGCCCTGGCTCCCATTTCCCAGGAGAGGAGACAGTAAATTTCCACTTTTATCAGTTTTGAAACGACATTTATTTGTCCAATGTCGACCTTTACCACAACATTTGTACACCTCTAAAGGCAGCTTTCTGCCTTGAGGGATAAAAGTGTTCAATTTTTATGACATTCTTTTTTGAAATGTCTAGGTTTACCACACTGAAAGCAAACACCTTGTTTGTTATTTCCTTTTAAGGCTTTAGATAAAGCTCCAGCAAATAATTGAGCATTATAAATAGCCCCTCCAACACTAACACAAGTTTTAATATGTTTATCTAAGTTGGCCCCATTGGCCTTTAATGATTTTAACAATTTTTGACAGTCAGCATAAGCATTTTTAAAAGACAACGTTTGTAACAAAATTTTTGAAGCAAGGTCAGCACTCACAATTTTCAAGACAGCATCCTGAAGACGGGCTACAAAATCTGAATATTGTCCATTTGTGCCCTGTAAAATCTTCACAGAGGAAAGGGAAGATTTTCCTGTTATCTCTACCTTATTTTAGGCCCTTAAAAACAAAGTCTTGATTTGAGTAAGGGCAACATCTTCTAGACCAGCCTGAGCACTAAGAGTAGCATATTGGCCCGTGCCTGTGAGTTGTTCCTCAGTGGCTCCTGGGGGATCACACATAACATTTTTTCTAGCCTGTACATGCGCCTTGTTCATTTACCAGCTGTGCAACTGTAACCACTGAGAACGATCAAGAAAAGCCTTCCCCAAAGTCTTCCAGTCTATAGAAATTATCAAATTTTCTGATGAAAAAATATCAAGAAGACCAAGGATAGGGGTTCATAGTTAGAAATGGCAGCTTTCATTTCTTTTAAAAATTTAATTTGTAAGGCATTAAATTGGACATTATTGCCACCATTTGAAAACTGAGCATTAGGAGCAAAAGAAGCACAAATAATTGGAAACAGATCCAGCTCCTTAAATTTTTTTTTTTTTTCTTTTCCTTTTCTCCCTCCCCCAATGGCGGGCAAGGCACTGAGAAAACTTTGCCAAACAAAGGTAAAGATAAGGAAGCCCGGGGGTTGGAGGCACTGAAAAATTCTCTTTTAACAGGGCAGAAGGAAAAGAAACAGGGAAAGCTCGCAAAGGTGAATTAGAAGAATGTATCTGTAATATTTGTTGAAGCATTTCCATAATACACTGCATGTCAGAATTTCCCTTAGAAGAAGGAAGAGCTGGCTTTTTCTCTTCTCCCCCTTTTGCTACCCTGGCACAAATGGGCTCCATTTCAGATTTATTTTATTTTATTTTATTTTTCCAAATCCTCAGATACCTTTCCTCCTGTGGCTACATTACCACACTCCGAATCAGTCTCAAGTAACTCTAATGTCTGAGTGATAGAGTTACACAAGGTCCACAATTTTAGAGGCATAATATCCCCTAACTGGAGAGCTCTAAGCAAAGCTTTTACTACCTGTAACCATTTTTTCCGATTCAGCTGCACTTTAGTCTGATACTGAAACCAGTAACAATGTTATTCAACATGGGCAAACAATCGCTTCAAAGTCTTTTTCTTTCACTTCTACTCCCATAGACAGCAACAGTCCTTGAAACAACCATAAATATTCTGAGGCCAGAGAGATGGAATTCCCATAATGAAAGCTTAAGAAGGTTCCCCTTAACAATATCTGAGCCTTACCCGCTCCTAGGGGGTTCCCCTTCTTGTTCTCCCCTACTCACCCGTGCTGACCCTGCTCGCTGCGCCACTTGTTGGGGGCCGCACCGGGGGTGGTGGAGAATGAAAGAACACACACAAAGACAAAGACACACAGAGAACATGGCGGCCACACTCAGAGCCTCCGCCTCACTTTATTTATACTCCATAAACCTCACGTCAGCAGAAAGAATGCAATGCAAAACAAATTTTCTTTTCCCACATGTAACCTTCTACTCAGTACCTTGTTTCTATATTCTTTCTTATCTACCCGCCTTCTTGGCGCCTACGGGAGTTCATTAAAAGTTCAGTTGGAGATACTGTCCTTGAGCCCTATCTATTCTCAGCATACTGTTTTCAAAGGCCCCTGCAAAAATGGACTTAAACTATTCCCTAGAACAAATGAACTTAACACATATTTACAGAATATTCTACACAATAACTGCAGAATATACATTCTTCTCATCAGCACATGGAACATTCTCCAAGATAGGCCATATAAAAGAACTACAAAACAAGTGTCAACACATTTAAGAAAATTGAAATCATATCAAGTACCTTCTCAGACCATGGTGAAATAGAACTGGAAATTAATCCCAAAGGAACCCTCATAGCTATGCAAATGCATGTAAATTAAATAATGTATTTAATAATCTTTGTTGTTAACAATAAAATCAAGAGGAAAATTTAAAAATTATTTTAACAGAATGACAACAGTGATAAAACTTATTTTAAAAACTCTGTATATGGCAAAAGCAGTGCTAAGAGAAAAGTTCATACCATTAATTTTCTACATCAAAAAGTCTGAGATAGCACAAATAGACAACCTAACATCACACCACAAGGAACTACAGAAACAAGAACAAACTAAACCCAAATCCAGCAGAAGAAAAGAAATAATGACAAAGATCAGAAAAGAACTCAATGAAATTGAAACAAAAGACAATCAAAAAATAGATAAAACAAAAAAGCTGGTTCTTTGAAATGAAAAACAAAATCTATGGATCATTAGTGAGATTAACCAAGGAAATAAGAGAGAAGAGCCAAATAAACTCAATTAGAAACGAAATGGGAGATATTACAACTGATGTCACAGAAACACAAAAAATCATTGAAGGCAACTATGAACACCTTTATGCACACAAACTAGAAAACCTAGAGAAGATGGATAAATTCCTGGAAATATACGATCCTCCTAGATTAAACCAGGAAAAAATAGAAACTCCGAGCAGATCAATAGCAAGCAGCAAGATTGAAATAGTAATTGGGAAAAAAAAAATTGCTCACCAGAAAAAATCCCAGGACCAGATAGAGTCACATATCAATTTATCAGATATTCAAAGAAGAATTGAAACTAATCCTATTGACACTATGCCAAAAGACAGAAAAAGAGAGAATTCTCATTAAATCATTCTGTGAAGCCAGTGTCACCCTAATACCAAAACCAGGAAAAGACATAACAAAAGAAAGAAAGAAAGAAAGAAAACTACAGACCAATACACCAGATTAACATAGATGCAAAAATTCTCAACAAAATACCAGCATACCAAATTCAACAGCATATCAAAAAGATAATCCACCACTATCACGTGGTTTTCATACCAAGGATGAGGGGATAGTTTAACATACACAAGTCAATAAATGATCTACACCACATAAATAGAAGTAAAAAAATTATATGATCATATCAATAGACACAGAATAAAAATTTGACAAAATTCTGTACCCCTATATATTAAAACCATCAGCAAAATCAGCATAGAAGAGACATATCTTAAGGTAATAAAAGCCATATATGATACTGAATAGGAAAAAGTTGAAAGAGTTTTCTGTGCGAACTGGAACAAGACAAGGATGTTCACTTTCATCACTTTTATTCAACAAAATTCTGTATGTCCTATACAGAGCAATCAAGAAAGAGAAAGGAAATAAAGTGCATTTCAGTAGGTAAAGAGGAAGTCAAACTATCATTGTCCACTGATGATATGATTGTGTATCTTGAAAACCCTAAGGACTCATTCAAAAAGCTTCTAGATCTGATAAATGAATTCAGTAAAGTTTCATGATAAAAAATCAATGTACAAAAATTAATTACACTGCTTTACACCAAAAACAACCAAGCTGAGAATCAAATTAAAAAACCCATTTTACAATAGTTGCACAAAAAAGTAAAATACTTAGGAATGTACTTAATCAAAGAGATGAAAGGCTTCTACAAGGAAAACCATAAAACACTGCTGAAAGAAATCATAGATGGCACAAAAAAGTGAAAACACACCTCATACTCATGAATAGGTAGAACCAATATTGTGAAAATGACCATACTGCCAAAAGCAATCTACAAATTCAATACGATCTCCATCAAAATATCATCATCATCATTCTTCACAGAACTAGAAAAAACAATCCTAAAATTCATATGGAACTGAAAAGGAGCCTGCATAGCCAAAGCAAGACTAAGCAAAAATAAAAAATCTGTAGGCATCATATTACCTGATTTCAAACTATACTACAAGGCTATAGTCACCAAAACATCGTGGTACTGGTATAATAATAGGCACATAGACCAACTGAACAGAATAGAGAACCCAGAAATAACGTCAAATAATTACAGCCAACTGATCTTTGACAAGGCAAACAAAAACATAAAATGAAATAAAAGACTATTATTCAACAAATGGCGCTGGGATAATTGGCAAACCACATGTAGAAGAATGAAACTGTATCCTGATCTCTCGTATTATATAAAAATCAATTCAAAATGGATCAAAGACTTAAATATAAAACCTCAAACCATAAAGATTCTAGAAGGCAACATCAGAAAAACTCTTCTAGACATTGGCTTAGGCAAAGACTTCATGACCAAGAACCCAAAAGCAAATGCAACAAAAACAAAGATAAATACAGAGGGCTTAATTAAAAACCTTCTGCAATGCAAAAGAAATAATTAGCAGAGTAAACAGGAAACCCACATAGAGTGAGAAAATCTTCACAAACTACACATTTGACAAAGAACTAATATCCAGAATCTACAAAGAACTCAAAGAAATCAGCAAGAAAAAATATAATGTCATCAAAAAGTAGGGAAAGGACATGAATAGACAATTTCGATAAGAAGATATACAAAGGGCCAACAAACATAAAAAAATGCTAAACATCACTAATTATCAGAAAAATGTAAATCAAAACTGCAATGCCATACCACCTTACTCCTGCAAGAATGGCTATAATTTAAAAATTAAAAAATAATAGATGTGGGCATGGATGTGGTGAAAAGGGAACAACTTTACACTGCTGATGAGAATGTAAACTAGTATAACCATAATGGAAAACAGTATGGATACTCCTGGGTGAACTTAAAGTACATCTATTATTGGATCCAGCCATCCCACTGCTGGGAATCTACCCAGAGAGAAAGAAGTCATTAAATGAAAAAGGCTCTTGCATATGCCCGTCTATAGCAGTACAATTCACAATTACAAAAATATGGAATGAGTCCAAATGTCCATCAATCAATGAGTGAATTAAGAAAATCTGGTATATAGATACCATGGAATACCACTGAGCCATAAAATGGAATAAAATAACAGCATTTGCAGCAACCTGGATACAATTGGAGACCATTATTTTAAGTGAAATAACTCAGGAATTGAAAATCAAAGATCATATTTTCTCACTTGTAAGTGGGAGGTAAGTTATAAAGATGCAAAGGCACAAGAATAATACAATAAATGTTGAGGGATCAGGGGTAAGGGTGCGAGGGGGTGAGGGATAAAAGACTGCACGTTGGTTACAGTGTACACTGCTCAGGTGATGAGTACACCAAAATCTTGGAAATCACCACCAAAGAACTTACGTATGTAACCACACATCACCTGTTCTCCAATAACCTATTGAAATAAAAATAAAATAAAATAAAATTTGATGCAAATGAAAAAAAATGGCCAGACAATCCAAAGCAATCTACAGATTTAATGCAATTCCTATTAAATTATGAACGTCATTTTACAGAATTAGAACAAAGTATTCTAAAATTCATATGGAACCAAAAAAGAGCCCACATATTCAAAGCAATTTTAAGCAAAAAGAACAAAGCCAAGAGGCATCACAATACCTGACTTCAAATTATACTATAAGACTATAGTAACCAAAACAGCACAGTACTGATTCAAATACAGATAAATAGACCAATGGAACAGAATAGAGAACCCAGAAATAAAGCCACAAATCTACAGATCTTTGACAAAGTTGACAAAAATAAGCAATGAGGAAAGAACTCTCTATTCAATAAGTGGTGTTGGGATAGCTGGCTAAGCCATATGCAGAAGAATGAAACTGGACTCCTACATTTCACCGTATACAAAAATTAACTCAAGATAGATTAAAGATTTAAATTTAAGACCTCAAACTATAAGAAACTTAAAAGAAAACCTAGGAAATGCCTTCCACAACATTGGTCTTGGCAAATAATTTTTGGCTATTTCCCTGATATGGTTTGGCTCTGTGTCTTCACTCAAATCTCATCTCAAATTGTAATTTTCATAATCTCCACGTGTCGAGAGCATAACCTGGAGGGAGGTGATTTAATCATGGGAGTGGCTTCCTCCATACTGTTGTTGTGTGGTAAGTTCTCACGAAATCTGATGGCTTTATAAGTGTTTGACAGTTTCTCCCACACCCTCTCTTTCTCCTGCTGCCTGGTGAAGAAGTTGCCTGCTTCCCCTTCTGCTATAATTGTAAGTTTTTTGAGGCCTCCCCAGCCATGTGGAACTGTGAGTCAATAAAGCCTTTTTCCTTTATAAATTGCCCAATCTTCGATATGTCTTTATAGCAGTATGAAAATGGACTAATACAGTCCCCAAAAGCAATGGCAACAAAAACAAAAATAGACAAATGGGACCTAAGCAAACTAAAGAGCTTCTAAATGGCGAAATAAACTATCAACAGAATAAACAGGCCACATACAAAATGGAAGAACATATTCATAAACTACGCATCTGACAAAAACCTAATATTCAGAATCTATAAGGAACTTAAACAATTCAACAAGCAACACAACAAATAAACAGCCCCATTAAAGAGCAGGCCAAAGGCGCTGGGTGCGGTGGCTTACACCTGTAATTTTAGCATTTTGGGAGCTGAAGCTTGTGGATCACTTGAGGCTGGAGTTTCAGACCAGCCTGGCCAACATGAAGAAACCTGTCTCTACTGAAAGTACAAACATTACCTGGGCATTGTGGTGCATGTTTGTAATCCCAGTTACTCCAGAGGCTGAGGCACGAGAATCACTTCAACCCAAGAAACAGAGGTTGCAGTGAGTTGAGATCACGCCCCTATACCCCAGCCTGGGTGACAGAGTAAGACTGTTTCAAAAAATAAAATAAAAAGTGGACAAAAGATGTGAACAGACATTTCTCAAAAGAAGACATAAAAGTGGCCAACAAACGTATGAAAAAAGACTTCACATTACTAATCATCAGAGAAATGCAAATTTAAACTACAATGTGATACCATCTTACACCAGTCAGAGTGGGCATTATTAAAATGTCAGAAAACAATAGATGCTGGTATGGTTGCAGAGAAAAGGGAATGCTTATACAATGTTGGAAATGTAAAGTAGTTCAGCCTCTGTGGAAAGCAGTTTGGGAATTTCTCGAAGAACCTAAAACATAAGTACCATTCCATCCAGCAATCCCATTATTCAATATATATACCAAAGAAAATAAATTCTTCTACCAAAAAGACATATGCATTTGTATGTTCTTCACAGCACTATTCACAATAGCCAAAACATGGAATCATCCTAGGTGCCCATCAATTGTGAATTGGATAAAAAAAAGTGGCATGTATACACCATAGAATACTATACAGCAATAAAAATATAATGAAATAATGTTCTTTGCAGCAACATGGATGCAGCCAGAGGCCATTATTCTAAGCAAATTAACACAAGAACAGAAAACTAAATATGGCATATTTTCACCTATAAGTGGAGCTAAACACAGGGTACGCATGGATATAAAGGTGGCAACAACAGACAGTTGAAACTACTAGAGGCAGGAAGGAGGGAATGGAGCAAGGTTTGAAAAACTACCTATTGGATGCTATGCTCATTACCTGGTAATGAGATGCATACCCCAAACCTCAGCATCATGCAATATACCAATGTAAACAACGTGCACATGTACCCCAGAATCTAAAATCAAAAACAACTAAAGATGCTTTGCTTATGTGAGTTAAATCTTTTGATAGCTTCCATATGTTTTCAAATAATTTATTAATTCATTTAGATGTAACAATAATAAATCCATTACATGTTAACATAAATAGCGTATTTTTATGAAAAATAACTATTTTATGAAACTGAACAAAAATTAAAGAGAAAAGTTACATTTTTAAATAATTTGCAAATGCCTTTAATTCTGCTTTAATAGAATACAGCTGGATATTCATATTTGCTTTTACATTTAATAAATTGTGATATCGCGTGTTGTGGCACTGTAATATTCCACCATATATACATAAAAATAAGAATTTAAAAGCAAAACACTCTTTTAATATTATTATGAAAGTAATTTTGACCTCATGAAACCCCTGAAAATATCCTGGGACACACAGAGTTTTCCAAAACATACTTTAAAAATCTGCTTATATTATTTATGGGAAGAATAATAAAACCTAATAGATGAGAAAAAATGGAATAATAAAAATACGTAATCAAAAATAAAACAGGAAAGAGAAAAAAGAACAAAGAAAAGATGGAGCAAGAAACGGATATTATAAAAATAATAGATGAAAATTCAACTACATCAGCAATTACCTTAAATTTAAATAGCTTAACACTTTATTTAAAACACAAAGATTGGTAATGCTGTATTAAAAATTGATCTACATAATTTTATAAGAGATATATTCTAAATATAAGGACACAGAAGTATTGCAACTGAAAACAATTTTAAAGGATATATCATGTCAAACTGAGTATAGGTAGTGTTCAGCAACCTGAATGACTTTTACAGAAAGTATGGTGAGTGGAGGAAGCCAGAGACAAAAACATACTGCATATAGTCATTTATATAAATTTCAAAACAGAAAAATATAATTATGGGATAATTTAGAATTTTGTTTACCAACTGGGTTATAGACAAGGAAGGAGCATGAGAGAATCTTATGCGGTGCTGGCAAGGTTCTATATTCTTACTTCTGTTCTGGTCATGCAGTTACATACATATGTATAAATACCATCTAGTTGTATATTTGTGAGTGGTGCACTTGTAAGTTATTTATTATAAAATAAATGAAGTTATTTTAAAAGAAGCTATGGTGATCAGGAAAATCATTAAAATGTTGTTTATAAGCTTTGGCAGTTAAAGAAGACTAACTTTGGCAGGTGAGGAAAAGATGGAACTATAATATTGGACAATGGCAATAAAAAAGGTGGAAGAGAAGAGATTGGATTATAAGTGGTTTAAGTCATTGTATTGATCAGAGAGTTATACATGTGTTGATTAACCAGATTATGTCTGTTGTGTAGTTAAAATTTTCAGGTTAAAGGTACATAAATAGAATATGTAACGTCTTAACCAATAGATGGGAAAATAAAGAGAATGAAGAAAATATGATTTAATAGAATGCAGGGAAGGGGAAGAAAGCAGGACAAGAATAACAACATAGTACATAGAAGACATGCAGTCAGATGGTAGAATAAATCCAAATGTATCAGAATGACAATAAATAAATGGATAAAAGCCATCTGTTAAAAGACAGAGATTGTTAGATTGGCTGTTCCCTTCAATTCTGAAGAATGCCTTTCTGCAATTTATAAATAATAGATTATTTGAAACACACTTGTATTAACATTAAATATTTTGTTTGTAACCTTAAATAAAGAAACAGCAGATTTTGTGTCAACAGACAATAACTCCTTTTTCCTTTTTCTTGTAGTCTGATCTCAGTCTTGAAATGGAATCTGATATGATAGATGTGGTGAGTGGCCTTTTAAGATTTTGTTTTATCCAATAAAATATTTTACAACCACTACATTCTTCTTGATATTAGAATACTAAATAATTATATCTCCCTTAGTACTCATAGTAAAACTAAAGAGATGCACATATGTAGCTAACGATTAAAACAAATGTTAGTTTATTCTTTTGCGACAAAGAAACAAATTGTATGAAACAAGAAAAATAATTAAATGTGTCTTACAGAAGATAATATTTTACAGTATGAGATAAAGAATAAACCATGAACCCAGTGAAGAAGGTATACTATAATGGGAAAATGTGAGCAGTAGTTTTTTGTTTTTTGTTTTTTGTTTTTTCTAACATATTCTAAAAGAAAAAGAAAACAAATCCCTTTATTTACATTTCTAATTTGGAACACTCTTCCCCTAAGAAATAATTTTCTGTGTAAAGCTTGTGTTTGGCAGAGGCTATAACTGCTCTTTGGGGTTATTTATTACCTAAGACAACAGGCCTTAATACACTTTATAAGTCAAAATTCTCTGAAATGATTTGTTGGCACAGAGAAATTTATCTGTATAAAAATGCTGCTGTTGGGAAAATCGTTTTTTCCCACCAACAGACCTTGAGCTTATACCCATTGCCTTGGGTCTGCATGTGCACTCCTTGTTTAGAAAAATAATTTGATAATGCTCTATAGACTTACAAGATTTCCTGACATATTTTAGATGTGGATGATACAGTTAGAAATTTAATTTATTATATGCATCCCTTTCTAGATCAAGCTAGTATTCATTTGAAGGAAGTTTAAGAGGCTGAAACACTCATATAATTGTAGAAGGCTTAAGAGTGTTTTGTTTTGTTTTGTTTCTTTATTGTTTTGTCCATTGCTCACCAAGTGTTTCATGCCAAAAGAAAATATCTTATATCAATTTCATTTTTAACATAGTATTGTATAAGGGAGAGAAGGCCTCTTTGCCTTAGAAACTACCTCATTTTTCAGTTTACTGATGCTTGAAAGTAATTGCTTTGGCTTTAAGCCTTGTTTCTCATCAAAATGAAAGTTTTCCTGCGAGATGTTCAACGTTAAGTAACTCATGTTTTCCTTTTAACTGAAAGAAAGTTTCTTCAGTTCTTTGTGAAAGACAGATTTTGTTAAGGACAAGTTGAAATAAAGCATAAGACATTGAGTTCATAGAAAGGGAGATTGAAGTATAAAAAGAGAAAAGAAGAAAAACAGGCCATTTGACAGATTTCCTAGCAGCAGGCAACTTTGCTCTTGAAGTATTTGTTTTAGTTACATATGAGCTGAATCTGACTTTAATAAAAATCTAGTAGCCACAAAAGTTACAGTTGAAAATGAAGTGGCTCCACATTATGTATCTGCCATAAATCATCATTGCAGCTTTCTTGTCAATTCAGAGGAGATGTTGTGTTTGAAATTATTCTATTTTAAAAATCATGAAAAGACTTTACTTATTTCATTTCATTGTTTATGCTTGTACAGACAGCAAAGTTATAGTACTTATATGTTATACAAGTTGAACAAATGTTAAGATTTTTAGAAGGCTTTACTTACTAAATATTGAGAGGTATATTTTAAAATGCTCTCTCTTAATGGTGTTTAATAAGCATACATTAATGATTACATAATGTTTTCTATATATTTTGCCCTGTTTTATGCTAGCACCTTTTGCCCTCCCTTCCCATTTTATTTTTCTTTATCCTTCAGATTTTTTCTTCATAATCATTTCTATTTTTTCTTGCTCCGTTTTTCTCTCTCACTGCTTCATATAGGACCTGAAAGTAAAATGTTGATGTGAAGTACAGGAAATGTTTATTGACATAGAGAATATGTATTTTATTCAAACATGTCAGCCTTCAAAAACTAATAAAAACAACTAAATTCTAGAGGGAGTTGTACATGTCTCTGGCTACATTAACATTACTCAGGTTTTACAATTATAACCGTGTCTTCTCTCTAAGACATACTTCTTCAGAAATGTTAGTGAAATTATGTGATGGATGGACATGAGGAAGAAAGGAAAGTCTGTTTGTCTTTCTCTACAGAGTAATGTTCTGTTTCAAATTTCTGCATGCCTATTATTGGATGCTAATATTTGCTTCTCCTTAGAAAAACACAAATTGTTTACATACTATCTCAGATGTCAGTTCTGGAACCCAATTAACATGAATAATATCATGAAATCGCAAATTCTTAGACTTGGAAGGCACTTTAGTTTTAGTCCAACCATAAATTCGAGGGTTTGAATCACCTCTCACATATTAGAGAGGGCCTAATGTGTGCCAAATATAGTGTTTGGTTCTTAACATTCATTTCATTTCATTTTATTCTCATAATGCCTATGATGTCGAAATACATTTTTCAGATGAAGACACTGAGGCTTAGAGTTTAAGTCAATTGCTCAAAGTCATACAAGTAAGTTGCACATATGGAATTTGGATTTAGGTTATTGTGACAGTAAAAGCTCATGTTCTTTCCTTTATACCACACATTTGCATAGTCAATGCTTTAATACTTGTAGTTGAGGACATTCTATCCACCTGGAAACCAGATCATATACTTAGATAGTTCTTACTCTAAGAAAATCCTTTCTTGATATAAAATCTGTTATTTCACAGTGTTCACACATTGTTCTTATTTCAGCTGCTAGGGGTCAAGAGAACTATAATGTAATCATTATTCCACATGACTATTCTTCAGATATTTCAATACAGCAGTATTCTCTTCCTCAGATAAATACTATTAGTTCCCGTTATCATTGTATTTCTTCTGCTGTAAATATAGTACATGATATCCATGCTCATTTTTAATTAGGTACTCAGAACTTTATTGATTCTCAGAAATGTGGTGGCCAGCAGGGACTTTGTAACATCCCTTATTCTAAATGCTACACTCTTTTAAAGGTGGCCTAAGATGGAATTTATGTTTTCTTTTGTTTTGTTTTAGAAATCCCCATCACACTGCTAATGCAAGATTATACTTTCTACCCAAATAATAAAAAGAATCACAATTACTAGTATTTACTACATGCAGATACTTTTCTATGTGTTTTATATATGCTAACTAATTTAACTAAAATTCCTTTGTCATTTTTTTTGCAGCCATTGTTATTTCCCCCTGCCTGTACTTAAGTGTTTGTTTTTGAAAGTTATGCAGCTGGGCCTATTCAATTTCATCGTTACCACTTACTCAGATCATTTACAAGTCTAATCCATTCCCTTAACAAATATTTACTGAACAGACATTATGTGCCAGGTATTGTTCAACATTTCAGAAAGAAAATAGACACAAATTTCTGCCCTCACTGCGTTTGAATCAACAAATAAATACATGAAATATGCAGAATGTCAAACGGTAATAAGTACTGCAGAGATAAACAAAGTGAGGAAACAGGATCAGGTGCTCACAGACAAGTTTGAATGTTAGAGAAAGGCCTCGATGCAAAGGTAAATTAAGCAAAGAGCTAAGGAAGGTGAGTGATCAGGCTTTGAACAATGTGGTTATCTATTATGTGTTCTAAGTAGAGGATGTAAAAGTCAAAGACTATAAGAGAGATTCATGCTTGATGTGTTTCAAGAATAACAAGAAGGCCAATGTGACTGAGGAAAGGTGTAGGAGGAGGAAAGGGGCATGGAACAGAGTAGTAAAAGGTGAGATCTAAGAAGAAATAGTGGCAGGACAGATTGAATAGATAGTGGGCCACTGTAAAGACTTAATTTTTTTCCCCTCAATGTTTGATTATGTAAATTTTTGAACATCTCAAAAAGTTGAAAGAATTGTAGACATCCATATAAATACCACCTGCATTCTACAAATAATATATTATTATATTTGCTTTTGTACACATCCACCTATCTATCCATTTCTTTATCTACCTAATAATCTATTTTATTTATTATGATGCACTTCAAAGTTGCAGAAAACAGTATAATTTACTCCAAACACTTCAACAAACATGTCGTTAATGAAACAATACTAGTTGTGATTCAATTTTGTAGATAAATTTACAAAAATGAAATGCGCCAAACTTAAGTGTCTTATAGTGTATCATTCTGTGAGTTTTGACAAGTAGACACACCTGTTTAACTAAAATCCATATGAAGATATAGAATATTACTCTCACTTGAGAATGTCCCTCATGCTCATGCTGAGGAAACCCTGATGATTCTTCCACTGTGTTTCTGCCTCTTACCAGGAGGCAACCACAGTTCTGATAATTTTCCACCTCACATTAGTTTTACCAATTTTGGAAGTGGAATTTGACATAGTATGCTGTTTTGTGTGAGGGCTTTTTTACTCAACATAATGTTTTATATCAATTTTTAATATTAGTTTTTAATATGATTTTTTTTGTTTTATAGTGTTATGTGGCATCCCACTGTATGAATACACTACAGTTTATCAATTCTTTTTTATGGACCTTTTTGTTGTTTCTAGTGTAAGGCCATGGATAAGATTTCTATGAACATTTTTATAACGTCTTTTTGTGGACATATGTTTTCATTTCTCTTTGGGTATATCTAGGAAAGAGATTACTGAGAAGGATGCATGTTTAGATTTAGAAGAAATTTCCAAAGTAATCGTATTATATCGTACTCCAGTAGAAAATATAATATGTGAAAATTCTTGTTACTCTATGTTCTCACCAATATTTGGTATTGTCAGACTAAAATTTTAGTTATCCTGGTGAGTATGTAGTGGAATTTGCACAGAGAGAGGGATCGAAAAGCCTGACTGATAAAAAATAAAATAAAATAAAATAAACACCTTTTACTGTCATGTCAGACTTCTGGGTTCCCATCCCCTTGGTTCAATCCTAAGCCAACCAGTTTAAGGTTTGGGGAATTAAACTTTCCCAGTATGGAGGATGCACTTGAGTGGAGTGTTCCATAGTAGGGAGACACAATTACGTATTAGTGAAGAGAGGACAGAGGAGGAAAAAGGAAAAAAAAAATGATTTTTTTTTCAAAGGAGTCCCAGAGATTCAGGATGCATTCAAAAGGGGTACAGACTGAACATGGATGGCTACTCATCTGGAAAGAGGGGAGCAGGCATCCCTCATTCCCTTCTTTTCCTAGCAAATATCTGGGGTACATAAGGGAGGGTAAGTGAGGTATTACTCTTTCTTTCCTTTATTCTTATATCCCCAAGTCCTGGCAACCATGACAGAGCACCACCTATAAGTGCCAAAGTGGCTTGCACCCATGAAACAGGGAGGGCTTAGAGAACAGGAATTATCTGCTCTCACCTATGCCTCTATTCCCTCTGCTGTCAGTATCTTGGACGTCCCTAGACTTCATTTATGCCATGGATACTAATATGACCTTTATCCATGAAATGGGAGGCTTGGCTTAATCAGCAAGAATCAGTCATGCTCACCTGCACTGTGCTTTTTAACCTCTGTTATCATCTACCTCTGGATCCCATAGATCTAGTTTTCTTTCCTGAACTTTCACCCGAAGCTTGGAATTTAGTTTGGGACAAAAATGTGTCTCAGGGTGTGTTGCATGGACTCCTTATCATAAACCAAATGCTTAGGTGAAGCTGCGGAATTGAGTCCACCTCCAAAAATGGAGAGAAAAGGATGTTTTGTGACATGCCCAACTAACTGGTGGCTATAGTTATGCTTGCTAAAATTTGGATGCATGGTACTTGGCTTTGGTTACTTCCCTTAGTCTTGCTTTTCCGAAAAGAAAATCTCTGATGATGGGCATCCTATTTATGCCCAACACCTGGCAGGATTTCAGAATAATTGCTCAGAACTAGAATATTGATCCAGATTTTTACATTACCCATTCCTCTTGTTCTTTTGTTCTTTCTGAGCTGCAGCCAGAGATTGCTGGTGGGTTCACAGGAACAAGCAGGGTTAGTCTAAAAATGTAGGCAAAAACCTAAAAACAACTAATGAGTTTAGAATTTGATGACAAATGCATTATAAGTTTTGGAACATAAGTTCTCTCTCTCTCTCTAGTTCTCATTTTTGTTAAAAAAAAATCATAATAGGACTAAGTTGTTTGAAAAATAGACTTTACCCTTACACATGGCCTGATTATTTGCATGAAGTGCAGCAAGAATAACTATTTTTACACAGGCCTTTTACATTGGCTTTAGTGGAACTCTGTTCCATAAGGAATCTCAGATAAGAACTCTTAAAGTTGAACCCAGCTATGGGTTTGTATCCTCAAATGACTGTGATTTGGGTGATCCTCTCCTCTTAAGATCCCAAGATAAGCTTGAAACTCCTCTGACTGTTAGAAAGTTACGCTCTTTACTGACCACAGGTCAGAAACCCTATATAGGGACAGCATAGACAAGGGTATGAGGCCAGTCTCCCCAAGGGGTTTTATCAGCTCTGCAAATCCGGCTTGAGTCCTTAAAGGGAAGCATACCCTTCCAGGCAAAGCCTTGGTAAAACAACCACTTTCTCCAATTGCATCCTGTTGCAAAAGAAAATGGATTTTTATTGCACTGATGCAAACAATTATATTGCCATAAGTTAAGAATACTCACAGGTAGTTTCCAAATTTTAGAGGAACCAGGCAGAGAGAAACAAATGGTGCTGCAAATGTTGTTCACAGGAGTATACCTTACTCAATCATTCAAGGCCATAAATAGTTCAAAATAAGTTTAGCTTATTATAAACCATCTTTATAAAATCTTACAAAATAAGGTTAGCTTGTTATAAACCATCTTTTGAAAAGGATTAAACCAAGACAAATATTGTCTGTGAATTACAATATGTCCAGGATAGTTACAGTTAGAAATACAATTGACAAAGAAGTTTGGTTATTTCCATGGTTTATAATAACTTAGCATAATAACCTTAATTATGATTAATAGAATATATGAAAATGTTAGAATTTCAGAAATCCTATACAATTTTGGAATATATTAGTATTATTCACCAAAATATAACGTAAAGTAGCTTGTACACCATTTTGGTAATCTCATATAATTAAATATGTCAAATAATCTTATTTTTTTCTCTTCTAGAGGCTCCAGGGACCATCTAAAGCCTTCAAAAAGACAGATGTCAAGAAAGATAATTTTGAGTCTGAAGTTTTATTTTGGGAATCGTGTTAAATATGTTGGAGATTTAAAACACTTGATGTTATGAAGTAGAATTCCAGATTACCACAAATTATTTATTTTGCCAAAATTATGGCTCAGGAACTTAAAAAGCAAAAATCCCTTTTATAACCCTTTACAAATTTTGCCAAAGTGCAGATTAATTCCTTAAGAGCACTTTGTTGTGCTTTTATTTTAATGCTCAATTTACAGAAAAACCATATAATACCTTTTCTGAATTTAGTCAATATGTTCACACACAGAAATTTTGCAAGATTAAATTTTACAATCCTTCCACCACTTGTTTTAACTTTTAGCTTTATTTTATCTAATTTAAAACAATTATTTAACCCTAGGCAATTATTTATATTTTTATGTCTTTCTATAATTTTTTACTAAAAACATATTTTACTGTTCTTACACATATTGCATGTAAATCTATTTCCAGTAATTTCAATTACATGTTATAATGGTAACTCTTAACAATTTTTAATTTGAATGTAAAACCTGGTAAGTTGTTTTGATTATGTGCCAACTTCATCCAAGGTTTGACTCCTCCCAGCACAATTAGGGGCATGGTTAATTCCATATGTCCCCAGGCCTTAGCAGGTTGAACAGTTCTCAAAAATGGAGTAGCAGTTTATAACCTCAAAAGACTTAGCAAACCTTGGATCTGAACATAATTTAGTCCACCTATTTATATTTTGATGACATCTGCATTTTACCAATAGTCTTTAAGGCTGTTTTTATTTCTCAAAGATTAAAGTCATGTGAACTGAAAGGTACCACAGCTGTTATCTTCCCTCTAAAAAACATTTGATTCAAGCATCTAAGCACTTACCTTCCTTTAGACCAATTAATTAGAGCTCTCTTTATAGACACCACACACACGACACATATACAATTACACAGACAGGCGGAACAAAACCCAGTTACCACAAGATCCTTCGTTTACCAATCTCCTATTAGGACCACTGGCCTCTTGGTGCTTTTAATTCCTGGGATCCCATGTGAAAAACAGAGGTCTCTCCACTCTCATGTGTTCATTAAAAGTGCCAAGGAAAAATGGAGAAAAATAATTCAGTTGACTGAAAAAACCCTCTTTTTTTCCACCAAAACAAAGTCCAAGAAAGAGAAAACATAAAGGCCTTTTAACTATAACTATAACTTGCATACTCACATTTAATTAGTCTGAGCACTCCTTAAGATCATCCTTCTAACTCCCTTATCACCTGACAAATGACCACTATTTCTGGCTTTCAAACTTTACTAAATGTTCAGAGAAAAGAAAATCCAATGCAGTTTGTGGAGGGGAAGGGAATCAACAAACAGCAAACGGTCATGCAGATATAAAACCAGAAAGGACACATTTCTGAAGCCAGGACTAAATCCCTGGCTCTGCAGAGGCTAAACACAGCCTTGACATAGGATTACAGTCCACTCCCCAGGACATAAAACAAGATGGAGCCCTGAGGCAAAGTTTGCTACAGACGGTACAGAAAGACATGCAAAGCACACCAGATTGGCTACAGCTTAAAACCAGCCTCACAAATCCTTTTTCACAATTAAAACTCTACAGATAATATAAATAGTAATACTCCCCATCATTTCTAGCCCAGAAAAATGCCTTCCAAAAGAAAAAATAATCATTTAAAAGTTACCTGCTGAGAGGGTAAAGGATTTCTGAGGGAAGAACCTCTTATTCTTATGCAAGTGGTTCCTCTACCAGGGACAAAAGCTTAATTGCTGTACAATGGAGCAGAACTCTTTGGCTGGAAGAGGGGGAGACTCCATGAGGGCCTGTTGGGGAACTCCAGGGCCCTTGGGCCATTTGTCCCAACCTGGTCAGGAAGAGGAGAGTGGCTGCTCACCCGTCCGTCCCAAAACAGGAAGGAAAAGGCCATGGAAAGGCTGGGTTGGACTGAAGCCAATATTTCTGACACCCAGGAGCAACAGAGGATGGGGCACAGTTGCCTCTACCCTCTGAAGAAATCCTAGGGACACGAAGCTTAGAAGCAAAAGAGGTAAAGGTTTTTATGGTTTGCATCTCACTCACCCTTCTCCCAGCCCCACATTGCACACCAAAATGTAGGAAAATCTAGGTTCTTGTCACACAAACAGGAAAGATTACATTTGCAGATGCTTTTAAGGGTAAGGGAAAACAGAATTTATTTGATGAAAAGAAAAAAGTGAAAAAGTTTCAGCAGAGTGAGGAGGAAGTCTGTTAACTGGCTCCTGCTCCACCATACAGGAGCTCAAAAGGCCAACTCCTCCCCTCTGCAAATTTATGGCATGCATTTCCATGGTTCTGCTTTATTCTCCCAGTGCACAGGACCTGCAGGGATCCTGTGGGGACCCCTTTATAATTCACTGTCTCACAAGCATCTGATCTTCAATAAACCTGACAAAAACAAGCAATGGGGAAATGATTCCCTATGTAATAAATAGTTCTGGGAGAACTGGCTAGCCATATGCAGAAAATTGAAACTGTTACACCTTATACAAAAATCAACTGAAGATTGATTAAAGGCTGAAATGTAAAACCCAAAACTATAAAAACCCAGGAGGAAAATCTAGGCAATACCATTCAAGACGTATGCACAGGCAAAGATTTTAAGACAAAAACACAAAAAGAAATTGCAACAAAAGGAACAATTGACAAATGGGATCTAATTAAACTAAAGAACTTATGCACAGCAAGAGAAACTATCATCAGAGACAATCTAGAGAATGGGAGAAAATTTTTTTAATCTATCCATCTGATAAAGGTCTAATGTCCAGGATCTATAAGAAACCCAAACAAATTTACAAGAACAACAACAAAACCATCAAAAAGTGGGCAAAGGACATTAGCAGATATTTCTCAAAAGAAGACATACATATGGCCAACAAACCTGTGAAAGAAAGCTCAACATCACAGATCATTAAAGAATCAAGCCTGTAATCCCAGCACTTTGGGAGGCCGAGACGGGTGGATCACGAGGTCAGAAGATCGAGACCATCCTGGCGAACACGGTGAAACCCCGTCTCTACTAAAAAATACAAAAAACTAGCCGGGCGAGATGGCGGGCGCCTGTAGTCCCAGTTACTTGGGAGGCTGAGGCAGGAGAATGGCGTAAACCCGGGAGGCGGAGCTTGCAGTGAGCTGAGATCCGGCCACTGCACTCCAGCCCGGGCGACAGAGCGAGACTCCGTCTCACAAAAAAAAAAAAAAAAAAAAAAAAAGAAATATAAATCAAAACCACAATGAGACACCATCTCACACCAGGCATAATAGCTATTATTAAAAGTCAAAAAACAACAGATGCTGACAAGGTTGTGGAGAAAAGGAGCTCTTTTACACTGTTGATGAGAGTATAAATTAGTTTACCATTGTAAGTGTGGACACTTACAAAGTGAGGACAGTGTGGTGATTCCTCAAAGACCTAGATGCAGAAATACCATTTGACCCAGCAATTTCATTACTGGATATATACCGAAAGGAATATAAATCATTCTATTATAAAGATACATACACATGTATGTTCATTGCAACACTATTCACAATAGCAAAGATACAGAATCAACCTAAATGCCCATCAATTATAGACTGGATGGAGAAAATATCATACATATACACCAGAGAATACTATAGAGCCATAAAAAGGAATGAGATCATGTCCTTTGCAGGGACATGGATGAAGTTGGAAGCCATTATCAGCAAACTAACACAGGAACAGAGAATCAAACATTGCATGTTCTCACTTATAAGTGGGAGCTGAATGATGAGAACAAATGGACAAGTAAGGCAGAACAACACACACTGGACGCATCAGTTGAGGGTTTTGAGGGGAAGGAGAGCATGAGGAAGAATAGGTAATGGATGTTGTGCTTAATACCTGGGTGATGTGATGTTCTGTGTGGTGAACCACCATGGCACATGTTTAACTATATAACAAACCTGCACATCCTGTATGTGTACCTTTGAATTTAAAATAAAATTTTAAGAAAAGTAAGTAAATTTGAAAAAATTCAAAAAAGAATTACTGATTTGGAATAAAATATTAGGCCTTTAGACAAACTCCATCGATATACATTTTAACTCATTGTACAATATGTAGTAATACATTGAGTCATTATTTTCTGATAACATATTAGCACAATTTAGTCAAGAATTTTGTTTATTTCTAATTGTTTGGAGTTAGGGTAGAATGGAGCAGAGGAAGACGTAGTAGGCAGGTGTAGCCTGAAAATAATCCTGGGAATGTAATCAAGTATATAATAGTTACCAGTCTGATCCCAATATGGAAGCAACTATGAAGTAAGGTTTCTACCACAATTGGAAAGTCATTTTCTCTCCTTGTCTCTTGTTTTCCCTAGTGCTTTGTTCTGAGGTGCATGAAAGAATTTTGTAGAGGAGGAAGGAGTGCATTGCTCTTTAATTACCATTGAATAATACCACTGTATTAATTCTAGAGTAAAATACACTGTCAATTACCAAAGAATTTACTATGCATGTGACAGTGGCCTTTTGCAGGTGGTGCCTGGTATTTTAAATATTTATGTAATCCATTTTATTCAATCTCTGTCATCCTATATTTCCCAACTAAATATTACTTTTTGATTATTGTTAATTCATAAAATATATCTTCTTTCCAAAGTCTTGCTCTTAGGAGTAAATGAATAATCCATCTTTTGAATTGGAAGAAATAGTAGACACATCTGCATCATAAACTTGATTTAAAAATGCAGTTGGATTGTAACCCACCTGATAGTTTTTGTGACAGAGAACAAGTAGGTAAGAGCAAAAAATAATAATAATAATAACAAAGTTCATCTTTTATTTGATAATAAGTAATTTCAAGTAATTGTCAGATTCCAGTAAAAAACAACAGCAGCACAAATGCCTATTAGGTCTCAAAAGCTTTGTTGGTGGTGCCTTACCTAAAGATAACATCAGCTATTACCTATAGAGCTCTTACCACAAGCCAGCCACTATTCTAATTACTGTTCATACTCATTTAATTTTCATAATTCTATGTCATAGTTGCTTATAATTATTTCCATTTCACAGATGAGGTTTCTGAGGCATAAAGAGATAAATTAACTTGTCCAAGTTCACACTGCTAGTTATTGATGGAACTGAGACAGGCTTCAGAATCTGCTTTTAGCTGCTGTACTCCACTTCCTCTCTTTTTATAGCAATAAGCTATCATTTTAAAGATTAGTCTGATTTTTAGTTGGGCATTTGCCTTACCTCTTAACCCAAATTAATGTGATATTGTCTCTAAATTAGAATTCCCTTGATTTAAGAGAATTTATATGAAGATGGAGAAACAATTAGAGTGGGAAGACCAAAGGAAAAGATAAAATTTTTTACAGAGGGTAGAAATTTAATAATATCAGGAAATGAAAGCAAAATATGACTTTGCAGGGTTTTGTAAAATTTAGACTTCAGCAGGTACTGAGTTATTATTATAGTTGATTAATGAAAATCTTATAAGACTAAAAGACTGGAAAAATTGATTTTTATGTGTGCTATTACAGGAATCTTTGAAACAAATGCTTGTTCTTACAGGTTATGTTTTTAGTTTAAACTTTACTTATCTTTTTTGATTAGAAAGTATGTGTGCTAAAATTGCACCTTCAGGATTACATTTAGAATGTCAAAAGGCAGTTTAGTATTTTGAATATTTAACAGGCTCTATTTTACATAATGTTACTCAGTAATTTTTCAGATGTATATGGGAAGATTAAAATAATAAAATAGATCCTTCTTGCATTGAATTGAATTAATGATAAGTTTCTTTTTGAACCACCTAAGATCTTGATGACTGTAATGTGGCAAGATTGTGGCACATAATAAGTTGTGATAGCTTTAGAAATTAAGATGTCATTTGAGTGACGTGAATGATAAATTAGGATCACCATAGAAGGAAATATAATTGTGCCCAAGAACATCCATTATTGGAAAAACTACTTTTAATATAGAATGGGGAAATTAAATATCTTTGCAAAACAATTTCAAAGTTTTTGTTCATAGAAAGGTAATATATAACTTTAATTTCCTTCATATTTTTAATGTATTTTTAATAAGTAAAATTATATTTTGTTACTTTGTATGTTTTAACATTTTGATTAAGAGGAAATCGCATATGATAAAACTCATTAATACAAAGTACTCAGTTCAGTGGGTTTTAGTATATTCACACAGCTGTACAACCATCACCACAACATAATTTTAAAACAGTTTGTTTACCCTAAAGTGAAATGCCATATCTAATATGTAGCCATATAACATTAATATTATGTTTCCTAAGTGTCCATTAATGGATAATTTGATTAAAGAATGTGGTATATATTCACAATGGGATACTACTTATCCATAAAATAAATAAATAATGTCTCTTACAGCAATAAGGGTGGAAATGTAGCTATGAAATGAAGTCAGACAGAAAGAAAAATGGCACATTTCTCACTTATAAATGAGACCTAAATAATGCACACACATGGACATAGAGTGTGGAACGATAGACAATGGATATTCAGAAGGGTGATCAGATGGAGGTAACAAATTATAACAAATGATAACAAATTACTTAATGGGTACAATATACATGATTTGGGAAATGGATATACTGAATACTCTGACTTCACCACTATGCAATCTATGCATGTAATAAAATTGCACTTGTATTCCATAAATTTATTTAAAAATTATGTTACCTTTTGTGACTGGCTTCTTTCACTTAGTATAATGTTTTTAATATTCATTTATTTTGTTGTATAAATTAATACTTTTAGTCCTTTAATTGCTGAATAATATTCCATTGTATTAAGCATGGATATACAACATTTTGTTTTTCCATTCATCTGTTGGTGGATATTTGCATTGTTCCATTTTTAAGTTATTTTTAATAATACTGTTATTAACATTTATGTACAAGATTTTGTGTGTCTATACATTTTTATTTCGTTGTGCTATAGAGCTATTATATTAGCTGAATTGTGAATTCAGCTATATTAGTGAATTGCTGGATTATATGGAAAATCTGTTTGACATTTTGAGGAACTGCAAAACTGGGTTTTTTTTAAGTGGCTGCATCATTTTACATTTTCATAAGCAATGTATGAGGGTTCCAACTTCTCTACATTATTGCTAACACTGGCTATTATTATTCTTTTATTTAGTAGTCATGCTAATATTGTGGAGTTGTATCTCACTGTCATTTTGATTTGCATTTCCTTAGTGATTAATAATTTTGAGCATCTTTTCATGTGCTTATTTGCCATTTGTATGTCCATTCAAAATTGTGCTATATGTCTTTTGGTTATTGTGTTATAGGAGTCCTTTACCTATCTTAGATACAAGTTATATACTTTGGATATGATTTGAAAATATTTTTTCTTGTAGTATGTGGCTTGTCTTTTCACTTTTTAATGTGTGCTTTCAAACACAAATTTTTAATTTGATATAGTCCAATTTTTCTCTTGTTACCGTTATCACTTGTCTTTCTGGTATTATACTTAAGAAAGAAGGCCAACCCAGAGTCGCAAATATTTTATGTTTTCTTCTAGAAATTTATAGTTTTAGCTCTTACATTTAGCTCTACCATCTATTTTGAGTTAATTTTTGAATAGTGAGAGACAATTTTTCAAATTTATGCTTTTGCATGTTGATATTAATTGTCCCAGCACCATTTACTGAAAAAACATTATTTTCTTTTTGAAATGTATTAGCACCCTTGTTGAAAACCTATTAATGATATATTTTCAAAGGGTTTATTTCTGGACACTCAATTCTTCCATTGATCCATTTGTCTTTTCTCATTACAGTGATATGTTGACTTGATTATCCTAGCTTTGCAATAAATTTTTAAACCATGGAGTATGATTCCCTTGAGGCCTTCAAATTTGTTATTTTTAAATATCATTTTAGACTATTTCAAGCCTCTTACATTTCCTTATGAGTTTGGGTTTTGTAAAAGTTTTATTTTCAATTGACACATAATAAATGTACATAATTATGGGGTACAGTGTGATATTTTGATGCATATATACATTATGTAATGAGCATATACTTCACCTCAAAGATTTATTATATTTTTGTAATAAGAACATTCAAAATCATTTATTTGACTTATTTTGCAATATATGTTATTGTTAACTATAATCACTCTAATTTCTGATAGAATATTAGAACTTACCCTTCTGTCTAACTGTAACTTTATACCCGTTGATTAACGTCTTTCCTCCCCAGACTTTGGTAATCACTATTTTTAATTCTATGAGATCAACTTTTTTAGAGTCCACATAGGAGTGAGATCAGGTGATACTTGTCATTCTTTGTTTTCCTTATTTTATTTAACATAATGCCCTTTATGTTCATCCATGTTGTCACAAATGACAGGATTTTTTTTATTTTTAGCTGTATAATATTTTATTATTTAAATATAGCACAATTTGTTTTTTTTATTTATCTTTTGAGTAGCATGCAGGTTAATTCCATATCTTGAATATTGCAAATAGTCCTGCAATAAACGTGGGAGTGCAGATATCACTGCAATATATTAATTTCATTTCCTTTGGATATGTACCTAGGCGTGAGATTGTTGGATCATACGGTACTTCTATTTTTAATATTTTTAGGAATGTTAACACTATTTTCCATAACGGCTATATTAATTTACATTTCCACCAACAGTTTCTAAGGGTTCGCTTTTCTCCACATTCTTCCCAAAACAAATCTTTTTATTTTACTGTTTGAAAATAGCCATTCTAAATGGAGTAAGATGATATCTCATTGTGGTTAAATTTCCATTTTTTGTGATAATTAGTGACATAAAGCATGTTTTCATGCACCTGATGGTCATTTTCATGTCTTCCTTTGAAAAACATCTTCAGAATTTGTGCCCATTTTTAATAGGGTTATTTGTTTTTTGCTATTGTGTTCTTGGAGTTCCTCATGTATTCTGGATATTAACATCTTGTCAGATGCATAGCTTCCAAATATTTTCTCCCATTATGTAGGTGTCTCTTTTCTCATTGTTTCCTTTGCTGTGGATTAGTTTTCAATTTGATGCCATTCCATTTGTCTCATGTTTGCCTTTGTTGCCTGTGCTTTTGATATCTTATCCAAAATATCCTTGACCACACTAACATCATGAAGAATTTGCCCTCTGTTTGCTTCTAGTAAGTACACAGTTCTGGGTCTTTCATTTAAATCTTTAATCCATTTCGGGTTGCTTTTTGTTTGTCATTCAAGATAATGTTCCAGTTTCATTTTTGTGTGTGTGAGTATTCAGTTTTCCCAGCACCATTTACTGAAGAAACTGCCCTTTCCCCAGTGTGTGTTTCTGGCATCTTTACTGAGAATCAGTTGGATGTAGATGCATGGAATTATTTGGTTCAGTTTATCCATGTGTTTGGCTTTATGCCTGTGGATTGCTGCTTTGGTTACTTTGTAGTATATTTTGAAGTTAGGTAGTGTTATGCTCATAGCCTCATAATTTTTGCTTAATTGCTTTGGCTATTCGAAGTATTTTGTGGTTCTAAATGAATTGTAGAATTTTTTTGCTATTTCTTTGATGAATGTTATTGATATTTTGATAGAGATTGCATTGAGTCTGTACATCACTTTCGGTCATAGGTACATTTTAACGATAATATTTATCTCAATTCAGGGGCACAGGATATCTTTTTATTTATTTGTACCTTCAAATTTTTGTCAGTGATTTATGCATTTTAGTGTAGAGACCTCTCACCTTCTTGGTTAAATTTATTTCTAAGTATCTTATGTTTTTATAGCTATTATTTTTTCTCTGCTTATTTTATGTTTAAATGTTAAACAACTTTATTGAGGTATAGTTGATGTACAATAAACTGCATATATTAAAGTGTACAATTTGTTAAGTTTTGACATCTGTCACTACAATTAAGGAAATGAACAAATATAGCACCGCCAAAAGTTTCCTCATGTCGCTTGTATTTTCTAGAGTTTTATATAAATGGAATCATAGGTTATATACTCGTTTTTGCTCTAATATCATCTACTTAATTTAATTATTTTGAGATTCATCTATGGTATTTTGTGTATCAATAGTTCATTCCTTCTTAAGTTCAAAAGTTTACATTTAAAGTTCAATAACATTTACCTTTATAAATAAATTTAGAGTCTAGGTTCAATGCAGAAAGGTACTTCCTGCTCCTGCTAAAGATTGTGGGTACAGAGCAGTGTTTTCTTGAGCTCCTACTTGTGCCTATTTTAAAAATACAATAACAGGGCTGGAGGTAGAGCAAGATGGCAGATAAGAAAACTCCACTGATTGTCCCCCATGAAAGGACACTAATTAAACAACTATCTACATAAAAGAAAGCATCTTAATAAGATCCATAAACCAGGCGAGCTCTCACAGGACCTGGTTTTAACTTTATATCACTGTAAGACACACAGAAGAGGTAGGAAAAACTGTCTTGAATCACCAACACCACCCCTACCCCATGCCCCAGCAGTTGCAGCATTGTGTAGAGAGCAATTCTGAGCACTGCAGGAAGGAAAGCACAGCAATTCTTAGTCATTGAACTCACTGCCGTCTTGTTAGAATAGAAAGGAAAACTGAACAAAATTCAGCTAATGCCTGCCCATGGGGAGGTGAGAATTTAAACCAGCCCTAGCCAGAGGGGAATCACCAATCACAGCAGGTGGAACTTGGGTTTTTGCAAGCCTCACCACCATGGGTTAAAGTGTTCTGGTGCTCTAAATAAACTTGAAAGTACATCTATGCCACAAGGCCTGCAACTCCTAGGAGAGTCCTAGTGCTGAACTAGGCCCAGAGCAGTAGACTTAGGGGACGAGATGGGGCATCTGACCTACTGAGACACCAGCTGAGGTGGCTAAAAAAGTGCTGTCATCACCACTCACCTAACCCCAGGTGGCATGGCTCACAGATCCAAAAGAGACCCCTTCCTTTCACTTGAGGAGAAGAGAGGGAATAGTGGAGAGAAATTTGTCTTGTATTTTGGATACCAACTCAGCCACAGCAAAATAAGTCACCAGAGTCACAAGGCCCCATTTCCAGGCCCTAGTTCTCAGATGAAATTTCTAAAAAAACACTCAGGGCCAGAAGGTAACATGTTGCCTTGAATGGAAGGACCCAGTCCTGGCAGGATGCATCACCTGCTAACCGAAGAGCCCTTGGGCCCTGAAAAACCAGCAGAGATACCCATGTATTATGTTGAGGGCTTTGGGTGCGACTCTGAGATGTGGTGCCATCAGGTGAGACTCAGCACATTTCAAGCTATGGTAGATATGGAATAAGACTCTTTCTTCCTGAGAAAAGCAGAGAAAAAAGTAAAGGGGACTTTGTCTGCACCCAGGTGCCTACTTAGTCACAGAAGGATAAAACACCCAGCAGGATCTTGTGTTCCCTAATTCCAAAGGAGGGCTGTTGGATGACATTTCTGGAAATTCCCTAGGCCAAAGTGAAGCCCACTGCACTGAAGGGTAAGTCCCAGACCAGGCAACAGTTACCACAACCTAACTAAAGAGCCTTTGGGCCTTAAGGGAACATTGGCAATAGTCTGGCAGTACTCACCATTGGCCTGTGGTGGTAGTAGCCATGAGTTGAGGCTTTTCTACCTTTGGGGAAAAAAAAAGAGAGAGAGAGAGAAAGGAAAAGACTGTGTCTTGTGGTTTGAGTGCCAGCCCAGCCACAGTACAACAGAGTACCAAGTACACTTCTAAAGATTTTGACTCTAGCCCCTGGTTTGTGGATGGCACATCTGAGCCTACCCAGGACCAGGAGGAACTCAACACACTGGAGAGAAGGACACAGGCCTGGCTGTCATTGACACTAATTGTGGTGCTAATTGTAGAGCCCCAGGATCTTAAGAAAACATAAGCAGTAGCCAGGGAGTGGTTTCAGCAGACCTTGGGCGAGACCCGGCGCTGTGCTTGCTGGCTTTACATCTGACCCAGTACAGTAAGTGTGGTAGTGGCCATAGGGGTGTTTTTGTCACTCCAGCCCCAGTTTCATATGGCTCAGAACAGAGACAGAGAGAAACTGCTTGTTTTAAAGAAAGTAAGTGAAGAGAATGAACGTCTCTGCCTGATAATTAAAAGATTTCTCTTGGATCTTGTCCAAGTCCATCAAGATGATACCTCTATAAAGTCTACACTGTTATTGGACTTTGAGTGCCCCTAAAGCAGTTACATCTTAGGTCACAACACCCAAGTCCTTTTGAATATCTGGAAAGCCTTCCCAAGAAGAAATAGTTCAAACAAGCCCAGGCCGTGAGGATGATAATAAATAATTAACTCTACAATGCCGGGCACAAATAAACATATACAGGTATCAATACAATCCAAGAAAGCAGAACCTCACTGAATGAACTAAATAAGTCACCAGGGAAAAATTCTGAACAACTAAATATATTTGATCTTTTAAACAAAGAATTCAAAATAGCTATCTTGAAGAAACTCCAATTCAAAATAACACAGAAAAAAATCCAGAATTTTATCAGATAAATTTAACAAAGACATTAAAATAATTAAAAATAATTGAGCAGAAGTTTTGGAGCTAAAAATTGAAATTGACATGCTGAAGAATGCATGAGAGCCCTATATATAATAGCAGAATTTATCAAGCAGAAGAAATAGTGAACTTTAAGACAGAATATTTGAACATATACATAAGAGATGAAAAAAGAATACATCAAAGAACCATGCCTACAGGATCTAGAAAATATGCTCAAAAGGGCAAATCTAAGAGTTATTGGCCTTAAAGAGGAGGCAGAGAAAGAGATTAGGATAGGAAGCTTATTCAAAGGAATAATAACAGAGAACTTTTCAAATCTAAAGAAAGATAACAATACCCAATTATAAGAAAGTATGGAACACCAAGCAGATTTAACCCAAAGAAGTCTACCCTAAGGCATTTAGTAATCAAACTTCCAATGGTCAAGTATAAATAAAGAATCCCAAAAGCAGCAAGAGAAAAGAAACAAATAACACACAATGGAGCTCCAATACATCTGGCAACAGACTTTTCAGTGGAAATCTTACAGGTCTGAAAAGAAAGGCATGAAATATCTGAAGTGCTGAAGAAAAAAAACTTTTGCACTAGAATAATCTATCTTGAGAAAATAGGCCAGACGTGGTGGCTCATGCCTGTAACCCCAGCACTTTGGGAGGCTGAGGTGGGTGTGTCACGAGGTCAGGAGATCGAGACCATCCTGGCTAACATGGTGAAACTCCGTATCTACTAAAAATACAAAAAAAAAAAAAAAAAATTAGCCGGGCGTGGTGGTGGGTGCCTGTAGTCCCAGCTACTCGGGAGGCTGAGGCAGGAGAATGGTGTGAACCCAGGAGGCAGAGCTTGCAGTGAGCCAAGATCATGCCACTGCACTCCAGCCTGGGCGACAGAGTGAGACTCCTTCTCAAAGTAATGAAAAAAAAAGAGAAAATATTCTTCAAACATGAAGAAGAAATAAAGACTTCTCCAGACAAATGAAAACTGAGTGATTTTATCAATATCTCACCTCTCCTACAAGAAATGTTAAAGGGAGTACTTTAATCAGAAATTAAAATATGTAAATGAACAATAAGTAATCACCTGATGGTACAAAACTCACTAGTAATAATAAGTAAACAGAAAAACACAGAATATTGTAACACTTTAAGTGTGGTACGTAAATTACTCTTATCTTAATTAGAAATAAATCATGAACCAATAAAAAATAATAACTACAACAAGTTTTCAAGACATACACAGTACAAGAAGACATGAACACAAATAACAGTTAAAAAGCAGAAGACAAAGTTAAGGCATAGATTTTTTGATGGTTTTCTTTTTGCTTGTTGGTTTCTTTTGCAAACAGTGTTAGGATGTTATAAGCTTAAAACAATGGCTTATTTAGCATTTGCAAACTCACGGTAACCCCAGATTGTAAAAACATACCATGAGTACACAAAAAATGAAAAACAAGACACCAAATCATATCACCAAAGAAAATCTTCTTCACTAAAAGAAAACAGAAAAGAAAGAAAGAAGGAGGTGAAAAGCACAATACAACCAGAAAAAAAAAAAAAAAATGACAATGGAAAGAGTAAATCCTTACTTATCAACAACAACATTGAATATAAATGGACTAAATTCTCCAGTCAAAAGACATAGAGCAGCTCAATGGGACTAAATTCTCCAGTCAAAAGACATAGAGCAGCTCAAAAACAAACAAACACAAATCTCAATGTTCTGTTGCTTACAAGAAACATTTCACCTATAAAGACACACATAGATTGAAAATAAAAGAATAGAAAAAGATATTCCATGCCAATGGAAACCAAAAAAGAACAAGACTCACAATACACATCTCAGACAAAATAAATATCAAGACAAAAACTATAATAAGAGACAAGGAAGGAAACTATATCATAATAAATGGTCAATACAACAAGAGGATATAAATTTTTTTTTTTAATTAATTAATTTATTTATTTATTATTATTATACTTTAAGTTGTAGGGTACATGTGCATAACGTGCAGGTTTGTTACATATGTATACTTGTGCCATGCTGGTCTGCTGCACCCAAAGGATTATAAATTATGCTGCTATAAAGACACATGCACACGTATGTTTATTGCAGCACTATTCACAATAGCAAAGACTTGGAATAAAATCTTAAATATATATATACACACACACACACACACACACATATCTAGCACTGGAGCACCCAGATATATAAATTACATATTATTAGAGCTAAAAAGAGAGACTGACTCCAGTAGAATAATACCTGGAGACTTCAACACCACATTTTCAGCATTAGAGAGGTCTTCCAGGCAGAAAATCAATAAAGAAACATTGAACTTAATCTGTACTATATACCAAATGGATCTAATAGATACTTACAGAAAATTTAATTCAATGACTTCAAAATACAAATTGTTTTTCCTCAGCATGTGGATGTTTCTTAAGAATTGAGCATATATTAGATCACAAAACAAGTCTTAAATCATTCAAAAAGTTGAAGTAATATCAGCCATCTTCTCTGACCAGAATGAAATAAAACTAAAAAGCAATAACAAGAGAAATTTTGAAAAATATATACCTGGAAATTAAACAACATGCTCTGAATAACCAATAAGTCAACGAAGAAATTAAGAAAAAAAAATGGAAATATTTATTGAAACAAATGATAATGGAAATACAACATACTAAATCGTATGGGATACATCAAAACCTGTACTAAGAGGGAATATCTTAGTTATAACTTCCTACTTTTAAAAAGAATAAAAACTTCAAATAACATTACAATACATCTGAAAGAACTAGAAAAACAAGAGCAAACCAAACCCAGAACAAGCAAAACAGAAATAATAAAAATTAGAGCAGAAATAAATGAATTTCAAATGAAGAAAACAAAAACAGAGATCAATGAAACAAAAAGATGTTTTTTTGAAAAACCGAAAAATTAACAAAACTATAGCTAGACTAAGAAAAAAATAGAAAAGGCCCAAATAAATAATATCAGAGATAAATAAGAAGATATTACAACTGATACTTTAGAAATTGATGATGCTATTAGTGCCTACTGTGGACCACTATATGCTAATAAATTTGAAAATCTAGAAGAAATGGACAAATTCCTGGACACATAAATTCTACCAAGATTAAACCATGAATAAATCTAAAACATAAACAGACCAATAACAAATAATGAGATTGAAGCTATAATGAAAGGTCTCCCAGTAAAGGAAAGTGAGGGACTTGATGGCTTCACTGCTGAATTCTACCAAACATTTAAAGAAGAAAGAGTACCAATGCTACTCAAACTATTCTAAAAAATTGAGGAGCGGGGAATATTTCCAAACTAATTCTGCAAGGCAAGTATTACCCTGATACAAAAACCAGACAAACACCAAAAAAAGAAAACTACAGGCCAATTTCTCTGATGAATATCAATGCAATAATCCTCAACAAAATACTAGCAAACGGAAGTCAACAATACATTAGATGATCATTCATTATGACCAAGTGGTATATATCCCTGGGATGCAAAGATGGTTTAACATATACAAATCAATTAGTATTATGCATTATATCAACAGAATGATGAACAAAATCAACATGATCTTTCAACTGATGCTGAAAGAGCATTTGATTAAATCCAGCACCTCTTTATGATAAAAAATAAACTTTAAAAAACTGGGTGCAGAAGAAACATACCTCAACATAATGAAAGACATATATGACAGGTCCACAGCTACTATCATGCTTAATGGAGAGAAAGTGAAAGCTTTTACTCTAAGATTTGGAACACGACAAGAATGTCTACTTTTCAGCACTGTTATTCAACATAGTACTGGCACTTCTAGCTAGAACTATCAGACAAGAGAAAGAAATAAACAGCATCCAAATTGCAAAGAAAATCAAATTATCCTTGTTTGCAGATGATATCATCTTATGTTTGGAAAAACCTTAATACACCACAGAAAAACTTTTAGAACTGACAAACAAATTCTGTAAACTTGCAGGATGCAATATAAATATACAAAAATCAATAGCGTTTCTATATGCTAATAGTAAAAAACCTGCAAAATACATTAAAAAGTAATTCAATATACAATAACCACACATAAAATTAGATACGTAGGAATTAACCAAAGAAGCAAAAGATCTCTATTATGAAAACTAAAATCCTCTGATAAAAGAAATTGAAGAGGACACCAAAAAAACAAAACAAAACAAAATTCAATCTTTATGAATTAGAAAAATCAATATTGTTAAAATATCCATACTATCCATAGCAATCTACAGATTCAATTCAATTCATATCAAAATACCAATAACATTCTTTAAAGAAATAGAAAAAAAAATCCTAAAACTTACATGGAACCACAAAACACCCAAGATAGCTAAAGTTAGATTAAGCAAGAAGAACAAAAACAGAAGAATCACATTACCTGACTTCAAATTACATCACAGAGCTGTAGTAATCAAAACAGCATAGTACGGGTATAAAAACAGACACACAGATCAATGGAATGGAATATAAAACCCAGAAACAAATCCACACATCTACAGAGAGCTCATTTTTGACAAAGGTGCCAAGAACATATTCTGGGAAAAAAGATAGTCTTTTCAATAAATGGTTTCAGGAAAACTGGATATCCATATGCAGAAGAAAAACTAGATTTGTATCTCTCGCTATATACAAAAAATCAAATCAAAATGGATTGAAGACATAAATATAAGACCTCAAGCTGTGAAACTATTACCTGAAAACATTGGGGAAAATTTCCAGGACATTGGTCTGGGCAAAAATTTCTTAAGTAATACCTCACAAGCACAACCAACCAAAGCGAAAAAGGACAAATGGGATTACAATAAGTTAAAAACCTTCTTCATATCAAGAGAAACAATCAACGAAGTAAAGAGACTGCCCACAGAATGGGAGAAAATATTTGCAAACTATCCATCTGGGAAGGGATTAATAATCAGAAAATATAGAGCTCAAACAATTCTATAAGAAAAAAATATAATAATCGTATAAAAAATGGGCAAAATATTTGAGTATACACTTATCAAAGAAGATATACAAATGGCAAACAATCATATTAAAAGGTGCTCAACATCACTGATCATCTGAGAAATTCAAATCAAAAGTACGATGAGATATCGTCTCACCCTACTTAAAATAGCTTATATCCAAAAGACATGCAATAACAAATGCTGGCAAGGATGTGGAGAAAACGGAACCCTTGTAACACCGTTGGTGGACATGTAAATTAGTACAAAAACTATGGAGAACAGTTTGGAGGTTTCAAAAAAAGAAAAAAAAAAAACACTGAAAAATAGAACTACTCATATGATTCAGCAATCCCACTGCTGGGTATGTACCCCAAATAAAGGAAACCAGTATGTCAAAGAGGTTTGTGTACTTCCATGTTTGTTGCAGCACTTTTTACAATAGCCAAGATTTGGAAGTAACCTAAGTGTCCATCAGTATAAGAATGGATAAAGACAATGTCATACTTATACACAGTGCAGTACTATTCAGCCATAAAAAAGAATGACATTCTATCATTTGCTACAGCATGGGTGGTACTGGAGATCATAATATTAAATGCAATAAGCCATGCACAGAAAGTGAAATGTTGTATTTTCTCACTTATTTGTGGGATCTAAAAATCAAAACAATTGAATTCATGGGTATAGAGAGTAGAACGATGTTTACTAGAGGCTGGGAAGTGTAGTGGAAGGGGCTGGGGAAGCAGATGGGGATGATTAATGAGTAAAAAGAAGTAGTTAAGAAGAATGAATAAGACTATTTTGTAGCACAAGTTCTCTATAGTCAATAATAATTGTACATTTGATAATAACTAAAAGAGTTAGTTATTATATAACTATATCTGGTAATATAATATATAATGAATTATATTTGATAATAACTAAAAGAGTTAGTTATTATCAAATGTACAAATGGATTGTTTGTAACACAAAGGATAAATGCTTGAGGGGATGGATATCTCATTTATCATGATGTGATTATTACACATTACATGTCTGTACCAAAATATCTCATATACCCCATACATATATACACCTATTACTTACCTACAAAAGTTAATTTTTAAAAAAATACAGTAGCAGATAATTTCTCAATGTCATATAGTAAAACGTATCTGACATACGCAGTGACTAAATCCATTGAAGGGGCGAAGATAAAAAAAAAATTTTCCTGTTTGTTTTCATTTATAATAGCACATGCATACTTCTGCTCACATCTATTCCCTAAGGTTTAGATATATCTATAAGGTATAACCAGTTCCTAATGCTGGGATTATTTTCTTGATTTCCTTTTTAGATGGTTCACTATTATTTTATAGAAATACAACGGAGTTTTGTAAGTTAAGTTTGTATCCTGCAACTTTACTGAATTTGCTTAATAGTTCTAGCTATTAAGTCTTGAGCATTTTCTATACATACAATCATGCCACCTATAAACAGAGCAGGTTGACTTATTTTCCAGTTTGAATTCCTTTTATTTCTTTCTTTTGCCTTACAGCTCTGGCTAGAACTTCCAGAACTATATTGAATAGAAGTGGTGAAACTGGGCATTCCTGTGTATTCCATAACTTAGAAGATAAGCTTTGAACTTTTCCTTGTTATTATCTGTGATATTATCTGTGTGTATGTTTTATGTTTGTGTGTGTGTGTGTGTGTGTGTGTGTGTGTGTGTTGAGGTACATGCCTTCTATGCCCAATTTGTTGAGAGGTTTTTTAATAACGAAAGGATGTTGAATTTTGTCAAATGCTTTTTCTGTGTCTATTTTACTATCATACAGATTTTGTCTTTCACTGCGTTAATGCAATAAATCACATCTATTTATTGTATATATTCAAGCACCCTTGCATCCCTGGGATGAATCCCACTTGATCATCATGGATAATCATGTGCTGTTGAATTTTGTTTGCTAGTATTTTCTGGTGGATTTTTGCGTCTATGCCCATCAGAGATATTGGCCAGTAGTTTTTGTTTTTTGTTAGGTTCTTGTTTTGTTTTGTTATCAGAGTAACGCTGGCCTTGTAGAAAAAGTTTGAAATAATTCCCTCCTCTTCAATTTTTTGAGAATTATTTTGAGAATTAGTTTGAGAATTATTGGTATTAGCAATTTAAAAATTTGGTATATATCAGCAGTGAAGCCACCAGTTCCTGGGCTTTTCTTTGAAGATATACTTTTTATTATTGATTCAATTTTGTCACATTATTAATCTGTTTAGATTTTTGTTTCCTCATGATTCAATTTTGGTAGGTTTTATATGTCTAGAAATTCATCCATTTCTTCTCAGTTTTTTTAGTTTGTTCACATATGGTTTTTATTAATAGTCTCTTATACTCTTGTATTTCTGTGGTACCAGTTGTAATGCTTCTTTTCTATCTTTGATTTTTCAAAATAAACAGCTCTTAATTTAATTGATATTGTGTATGAGTCTTAGTGTGTTTGTTGGGAAGTATGTGGTGAATCTGGTTCTGAGCAGATGCAGTGGTATAGCTTCTATGCAGCTTCTTCATCAGTGATCAATGTCAGCAATGACTGTGAGTGCCTCAGCAGCCTATGCTGTAGGAGTTTTAGCAGCAGTGGCAGCAGTGGCAGCAGCATAAGTTGTTAGTGTCCTCAGTGACAAGAGCTTTGCGGGGGGCAGGGTGGGGGACTCTTTTTGCTGTTTTTCCCACAGTGGGGAGACTTACACAACAGGATTCTTCTTGGTGTCAGGTCTGACACAGCCTACAACAAGCTACCATGGTGCTGGGTTCAAGTGCACATGTGCTCAGAAAGGCTGTGGAGCTATGGTCCTAGGCTCATGATCTCATAAAGCTATTGTGGTCCTTTAGTGTTCAGGTGCAAGTTCACCCTCTAAGGTTGAGTTGAACGTAGATTGTCCACGGAGCAAGGACCTACAATTCAGAGGCTCTCCCAGCAGCTCAAGATCCAGGGTCGAGATTGTAGGTTTGGTTTAGCTCCAGGAATTTCTGGTTTAGCTCCAGGAATGAAGGGGTGCTCTGGAGGTTTTGACTAGGGTAGCAGTGTATAGCTGCACTTTATAAACCAGAGCCAATATGGCACAGTGATAATGTAGGTCATGGCATATGAGGCATCATGTAGTGATTATTTTGATTCCTGGGATGCTGGAACTTGACAGTACTCCCAGATGCTTGGTGACCAGGCCACTTTCTGTGGTAAAAAGGACCCCAGAATGGCAGAGCACAGCTGTCATTTGGACCCTGGGGGGCAGGGAGCAGCATAGCAATGAGTCCACTCTCTGGGGAGGGTAGTGTCTCAGCAGTTAAGATTCTGAGAGGCAATTCCAGCTTTGGGGAAGCTGGATACTATTGTGGTTTGGCCTGTAGTGTGGAGTGTTTCAGCTCAGCCAATATTCTGTTGCTCTGTGATGTGGGATACCATGTCAGCTCAGCCCTGGCATACATGGTTGCTTAGCATGGCCAAAGCACTGATTCCTTGGGAAGCAATGCACCACTTTGGCTTGGATTCATGGAGTGTGACTGCTTTGAGTGGCCAGGGCACTGTTTCTCTGGGATGTAAGGTGTTGCTTCAGCTTAGGCACAGAGGAGTATGACCGCACTGGGAAGCCAAGGCACTTTTTCCCAGGTCACAGGGTACTGCTTCAGTTCAGGCCCTGGGGGATCATAACTGCTTTGAGTGGCCAAGACACAATTTCCCAGGATGCAGGGAACTGCTTCAATTCAGGCACCAGGAGGGCGTGACTGCTTTGAGTGGCCAAGGTACTGTCTTTCCTGCTTGCTGGGTGCCTCTTCGGCTCAGTCACAGTGGGACTAATTATATTAGTGACTGGGAGGAGTAGATTAAGTTGCTCCACCAATGTACCATTGTATTGGCAGAGAGTGTTCAGCTACAGCTTGGACCCCTAGGGGATATGAGTGACAGAGAAGGGTAAATAGAGTGACTTCAATAAAGCACTGTTTCCCTGAAGGGCAGTGCACAACTTAAGCTCAAGGTTTGAGGGACAGGGAACAGCAATATCTTCGTGGGTTAGATGGATTGACTCCCCCAAGGTGTCATTTTCTCAATAGATAACGTGCACCTTCAGCTCAAGCTCTGAAGGCAGAAGGCACAAAAATGACTGGGATGGGAAAATTTAGCTCCATGGACAGTTGACCCCATGGGGTAAGGTGTAGCAGCAGCTCAGCTTGGTGATAGCAGGCCACTGGGCATGAGTGGTTCAGTGGTTGCTAAGTCTCAAAGAAAGACGTATGTCGTGGTCATTCACTCCCAAAACAGGGCAAACTCTAACAATAGTTCTAGTTATAAGATAGCATAGCACAGTAGTTGTGCAGGCCACAGGGGGCAGGCCACAGAGTGTCAGCTCTTTCTCTGAGGGGAGCACAGATGTGTGGACTCCTGACAAGTATCTCAGTTGGATTAGTTTCTGTGAGAATTGCAAGGTGAGGACTGTAGGTGTCCAAGGTGTTGATGAGGGCTGTTGGGGTCCTATTGTTTACTTTTTTCCCACAGGGCGAAGTCTGTTCTAATTCCAAGCTGAGCCCAGCTAGGGGATGTAGTGGTAGAGACTACATGTTTTCTTGCTTTCTCTACACAACTATCCTAAGTTTCTGTGATCTACAAGGTTTCTCCTACTCCTTTGATTTACTCCAGTGCTCTACTTTTGTTATTTTCATCAAAATGTGGTTGTTAATCTATTGTTTTATCTATCTTTCTGGAAGGTGGTGATTGCTCAGGGATTCCAGGTGGCCACCTTGTTGAAGTCACTCCTTCCATAAAACAAGCTACCTGGGATGTTAATAGATACTGTGTTGATAAAGTTTGGAGACTATTGCCATCTTAATAACAGTAAATCTTCCTACCAATGAATATGGGTTGTCTTTCCAATTTTCTATCTGTCTATCTATCTATGCTTCTTTTCTTTAAATGTATTTATTTTTTTGACTGGGCGCGGTGGCTCACGCTTGTAATCCCAGCACTTTGGGAGAACGAGGCAGGCGGATCATGAGGTCAGGAATTCAAGATGAGCCTGGTCAACACAGTGAAACCTCGTCTCTACTAAAAATACAAAATAATAAATAAATAAATAACTGGGCATGGTGTCAGGCGCCTGTAATCCCAGCTGCTCCAGAGGCTGAGGCAGGAGAATTGCTTGAACCTGGGAGTCGGAGGTTGCAGTGAGCCGAGATTGCACCACTACACTCCAGTCTGGGTGACAGAGCTAGACTCTGTCTCAAAGAAAAATAAATAAATAAATAAATAAATAAACTTATTTGATAATATTAATTGTCTAATAAAATAGATCGCAAATGTCCTTCAATATTTAAATTGTTTTAAATTTTATTTATAACTGATAATAATATTTGTATATATTTATGGGGTACAATGTGATGTTTTACTATATGTATATTTTATGGGATGATTGAATCAAGCTAATTAACATATCTATTACGTCACATTTTGTGTGTGTGGCACGAACATTTAAAATCTACTTTCTTCAAAAATTCATAGACGGAAGAGATCTAGAATGGTGGTTACCAGAGGCTTGGGGCCAGAAGGAAAAGAGTCAAAGATACTGGTCAAAGCGTATAAAACTTGAGATACATAGGATAAATAAGCTTTTGAGATCTATTTTATAGCATTGTGCCTATAGTTTATAATAATGTAATGGAGATTTCAAAATTGCTAAGATAAATTGGTTTTTGAGCAATTAAATTGATTTATTTGAAAGCCTTGTATTAGGCATATGATATTCCACACAAAATTGAAATGCTTTCTGTCCTCCAGGAGTTACATATTTATATATTTGGTTACTTAACATTTGTTTTCTGAAAAGGTAGCACTTCCTTAAATTTCTTCAGTTTTCATTGCCAAAAATGGTAGTAGGTACTCTTGTTTTAATGTTGTATATGTTAGTATCTGAGAGTTACATCCTATGTTTCAAAAGTGTTGCATTTTCTACTATATATATATATACACACACACACACACATACATATTTCTATTTTTACACATTCTCACCAAAACTTGACAATATTCAAGCTTTCTAATTTCAGTAACTCTGATTAACATAACATTTTTTTTTCCCTGACAACTAATAAATTAAGCTTTTCTTCAAATGTTGGTTAGCCTTTCTAGGTTTCCTCTGATAGGAGTTACCTGATTATATATGGCCATTTTTCTTTAATATTGTTACCTTTTCTCTTTGATTTTGAGGAGTATCTTGTATACTCTAGGTAATCAAGCTTTTGTATTTTTGTCTTCTATTGCACTGATTTCTACCCTTTTATTTATTTATTTGTCTTTTGGTGTTTACTGTGTTGCATTTTCCAACTTCTGGAATTGAATGCTCAGCTTATTTTCTTAATCTTTCTTTTCTCACTGTTGAAACACGTTTGATGCAATAAATTTTCAATACCTTTATCATGTTATACAACTTTAGTCATGCAGTGCTTTCTATTATCATTGAATTCTCAATAAATGTCTTTTTTCTTCATGATTTCCTTTAACTCAAGTGTCAGCTAACAATATGCTGTTTAGTCTCTGACCATATGGTTAGAGGATATAATCTCTATGATTTTTCAATCCTTTGAAATTTGTTGAGGATACCTTTGTGGTAAATTTGTCTGTTTCTATGAACTTTTGTGAGTATTCTAAAAGAATGTGTATTCTCTATTGTTGAGTAAGAGAAATATGTTTAATATCTCAGGCTTATGCATGATATTGTTTAAGTTCTTAAAATGTATGCTTATTTATGTCTGATTAATGTGTCATTTTCTGTAAGAGGTTTCCTAAAAATATGCACCATTTTGATTTGCAACTATTGTTGCCTAATAAACTTTGTCAGATATTTATTCTTATTATATTTTTCCTTTGAAACATATATGGCATATTATTCCTTATGATGTTTTGCCTTAATTCTAGCTTTTTTAAAGAAAATATTGTTAAACTGACATCATTTTGTTCATTTTTGAATGAACGAACATGAATAACAACATGTGTATCATTTTCCATCATTTTGTTTTAAATATTTGTATGTCTTTCTTAAAGTATGACTCTTGTGAACATCACTTTGGGAAATCTCATTTTATAGCTTGTATTTAATTTTGTGTCTATAATGATAAGTTTAACCAATTTATATTCATTGTATTAATATTAAATTGGGCTTGTTTTTAATAAGTATCTACTTATCCAATTATTCTTAATTTCCACTTTCCATTGTAAGAATCTAGGGGTTTTTTTGTTTGTTTGTTTTCTTTCTAGTATACAAATTATACATTAATACACAGTTCTCAAAAGAAGATATACATGGCCAATGAACATATGGAAAAATGCTTAACATCACTAATGATCAGGGAAATGCAAATCAAAACCACAATGTAATACCACCTCACTCCTGCAAGAATGGCCATAATCAAAAAATAAAAAAAAAAAAAAACAGGAGATGTTGGTGCAGATGCAATGATCAGGGAACACTTCTACACTGCTGGTGGGAATGTAAACTAGTACAGCCACTATGGAAAACAGTATAGAGATTTTTTTAAAAAACTAAAAGTAGAACTACCGTTTGATCCAGCAATCCCACTACTGGGTATCCACCCAGAGGAAAAAAAGTCATTATACAAAAAAGATACTTGCACACACATGTTTATAGCAGCACAATTCACAATTGCAAAATCGTGGAACCAACCCAAATGCCCATCAACCAACGAGTGGACAAAGAAACTGTCATATATATATATATATGTGTGTGTGTGTGTGTGTATGTGTGTGTATATATATATATGATGGAGTACTACCCAGCCATAAAAGGAATGCATTAATAGCATTTGCAGCAACCTGGATGAGATTGGAGACTATTATTCTAAGTGAAGTAACTCAGGAATGGAAAACCAAACATCATATGTTCTTACTGATATGTGGGTGCTAAGCTATGAGGACACAAAGGCATAAGAATGATACAATGGACTTTGGCATCTTGGTGGGAAGGGTGGAGGGGAGTGAAAGGTAAAAGACTACAAATACAGGGCAATGTATACTGCTTAAGTGATGGATGCACCAAAATCTCACTTATCACCACTGAAAAACTTACTCATGTAACCAAATACCACCTATACCCCAATAACCTATGGAAAAAAAGTTATACATTCTAATGTTTTTTCTCATAGTATTTGCTCTTCACATAGCATCAATACCACATACATTTATCACTTACTGATTTTTAAAAATATCAATATCTATATTTCCCTCATATCAAAACAAGTAGTGTAGCATGCTTTTATGCCCTCAAAGGAGATATCTCAATATTTTAACAATTGATAGACAACAATAAAAGGTATTTTTTTAAACTTATGAGAAAATAAAATTGTTTAACAAATACATTTTCTGCCATTATAGCTATGAGGTAGTTTGGCAGAAGTATCTGGGAACCTAACTATATATCTTTTACCTTGAGCGTAATTCAGTAAAAGAGATACAACTTAAAGCATCTGCAAAGGGTTTTAGTATTGGACACAAAAGACTTTGCTACAAGGAAAAGCCACTTATTATTATGATTATAATTATAAATTTTCCATTATACTTTGTTCCAAATAAGCCCTTTTCTCTAACTGTGAAGCATAGACAAATAAATTGATGTGTTCATATTACACAGCTAATCAGCATATAGGACAACACAGCTGGCCCTTGAACAACAGGAGTTTGAACTGCACAAGTCCACTTATATGTGGATATTTTCTCAGTAAATATAGTCAGCCCCTCTTATAGGTAATTTGCACCTCCATAACCAAATGCAGATTGAAAGTACAGTATTTGTGGTATCTGAAACCTGTGTATATGGTAGACTGACTTTTCACATCTGCAGATTCCACAGAATTGACTGTGGGATTTGAATATGAGTGAATTTTGGTACGTGCTGGGAACATGGAACCACTGCCCTGCAAATACCAAAGGACGCCTATACTTTTAGAAGTCTCTGGAATACCATTCCAGATGTTTGTTGTATTTTTTTTTTACCATAGTAGAATGAATTTTAAGAGGCCAAAAAGAGATTCCTCAAAGTCTACTTTTTAAAAAAACATCCTGGACATTTATAAAATAAATTTCAGAAAAGCATAAAACGTAAAGGAACACATTTTATGGGAAAATTTGTTTTAGAAACTGTGTTTAAGTGAATGAAATTTTTTGTTTTTGCACAATTAATAATTGTTTATCACTTTTTAAAATAAGAAGTGTTCTGCATTTGATATATTTGAACTGTACATTTAAGCTGGAATTATGTCATATGTTTTAAGTTGGTAAACTCATGAAAACCAAATGAGGATGGTTTACATGTAATATGTTACATATTCTGTAACATCAGCATTACAAATGCTTTTCAGTTTCTGGGTACTATATTCTGTGCTCTGACCTGACTATACTTATGTCTATATAAAGAATATATACTATATGGAATATATATTCTATATAAAGAATGTTAAGAAAGGTTACTTTTCTAAGAAACATTTATTCCGGACACCTGTTTGGGTGCCTAAACTATTTCCCACAATTGCTTCCTGCAGCCACTTCTTTGGGTGATGGTAGCTGTCAAAATGTGATTTTTATCCCAGAAAGAGTGAATTTGCTCAAATCATTTATCAGTACTTAGCTCAAATCATTTCTCAGTACTGAGATTTGCAGGGCTCTGATGCAGTGTTGAAAGGAGAAGAAAAGGTTGAGAATAAGGCATATTTTCATATCTTTGTGATAGCATGAGGGTACTTTGTTTTTTCCCACATACAGTTAGCCCTGAAGAAACATATGTAAGCTAATCTTGATATTTGAAGCTAAAACAAGTCTTAAGTGTGCAGTCCTGGTATTATCCATTCAGAAACTTATTTATTAGTAACGCTGCCACTTCCAAACAGTCCTAATATGCAAACCACTATAAACAAAAAGTTAGCTGCTTATGCCCCTATGAATAACAACACATTTTATGAGAACAGAAAAAAAAGAAGAAATTCGTATATTTATTTTTCTAAAGAGTTATATTGAAGTGAGTTCATGTAGAGAAGTTCAGAGGGAAAAAGTGGCCAAGAATATACAATATTGACTAGTTAAGGTAGGTTGAGGAGATTAAATTATCAGCTCAGGGAAGAAAGGAGATAGTGTTAAGGAAAAGGAGAGACTCCCTTTTGGAAGATGCTATGCTATTCATATTAAGACTGGAAGACTTGGAAGTATTTGGATTAAAACAAAGGATAGGATGTTAGGAACTCTCAGTGGAGTGGAGGTCGGCAGTGAGGCTAGACTAATACCTCAAGATTTCCTGACTTACGTGACAGACCTTCATATGTAACTTGAGAGTCTCTAGAAGCATTCCCTTCACTGTATTAAGGGGCTGGGTAGAATCCTTTCAGTTATAGTTATTCATTTTTATCTTCAGGACAGAATTTATGCTGCTAAATTCTTAGGAATGTTGCAATAAAACTCTTGTTTATTGGCAATTTTGTTATAGAAATAACATAACACAGCATGTTACTTTTGCAGGTGCCGTCTGTCTGGCATTCTCTCAAAGATATTTCTGAAAGCTATATCATTTATGTTTTCAGAAGAAATAAAGGGAACAGAAAAATATGACCTGGGAAAGATAAAGCAAAAGACAATGTTTTAACAATGGAAATATTTTAATAGTTCCAGAAGACGTTTGCTTGTGTTCTTTGTGCAAATGTTTGCATATATCATGAGAATAAAATGAGTGGGAAGAAAACAATTGTATAATGTCTGTGTTTTCTGTAGTTTCTACTTAAGATTTTCATTTACATTATTATGCACTTGATTAGACAAAGTAAATAGATGATGTGAACAACCAGTCTGACATAGACCTGTGTTACTTTTTCTTCTATTTTATTGCATATTCAAAAAAGTGCTTTTTGCCAAAATACATTCTTTTCAAAAATACTTATCCCAACTCTTTGAAAATTGGATGTACTTCCTCTCTTTGCAAACCCTGCTCTCTCTTACTAATTACTAATTCTGTCAGGAGAAAGAATCTGGTGTTCATAATGACATGTCTAAGATAAATAGCTCTCTCTGTAGGTTATTCTGACATTCTAATCATAATGTAAGGTTATTTCTACTGCCTTTAAATTACATATTCTTTGGGTAAAATGTGTTTCAAAATATTATAGCTTCTCAAGAAGAAAATTCAAGAACTACCACAAATCATGTTTTTCCTCAATAAAATTTTGGAAACCAAAAACCGGCTTTTAAAGTAAATGCACGCAATTTCTGAATTGGGGTGACATTTTCTGAAAATGAACACTACATTTAACAATACTTAGTAATTGTGCACTGAGGCCGGGCGCGGTGGCTCAAGCCTGTAATCCCAGCACTTTGGGAGGCCGAGACGGGCGGATCACGAGGTCAGAAGATCGAGACCATCCTGGCTAACACGGTGAAACCCCGTCTCTACTAAAAAATACAAAAAAAAACTAGCCGGGCGAGGTGGCGGGCGCCTGTAGTCCCAGCTACTCGGGAGACTGAGGCAGGAGAATGGCGTAAACCCGGGAGGCGGAGCTTGCAGTGAGCTGAGATCCGGCCACTGCACTCCAGCCTGGGCGACAGAGCGAGACTCCGTCTCAAAAAAAAAAAAAAAAAAAAGTAATTGTGCACTGAAATATGCTAAGAATCCCAAGCCAAGGGTGCCTAATCTCCCTTGGCTTGCAAACCACTATAAACAAAAAGTTAGCTCTTTATGCCCCTATGAATAACAACACATTTTATGAGAACAGAAAGAAAAAGAAGAAATTAGTATATTTATTTTTCTAAAGAGTTATATTGAAGTGAGTTCTTGCAGAGAAGTTCAGAGGGGAAAAGTGGCCAAGAATATACCAATGTTGACTAGTTAAGGTAGGTTGAGGAGATTAAATTATCAGCTCCACCCAAATCTCATATTGAATTGTAATTCCCAGTGTTGGAGGAGGGGCCTGGTGGGAAGTGTTTGGATCATGAGGGCAGATTTTAGCCTTGCTGTTCTCCCGATAAATAGTCAGTGAGTTCTCAGAGGATCTGGTTGTTTGAAAGTGTGTAGCACTTCCCCCTTTGCTCTCTCTTTCCTGCTCTTTCATGGTAAGACGTGCTTGCTTCCCCTTTGCCTTCTGCCATGATTGTAAGTTTTGTAAGGCCTCCTAGCCATGCTTCCTGTACAGCCTGTGGAACTGTGAGTCAATTAAATCTCTTTACTTCATGAATTGCCCAGTCTCAAGTAGTTCTTTATAGCAGTGTGAGAATAAACAAATACAGAACAGGTTAGGAAGATCTTGTATTTTATAAGGGATTTACTATATGAACTATCTTGTTTGCAGTTAAAATAGAATAACTTTTCATTACTGTTGATTTGAATTTGGTTAAAATTACATAATACATGCAAATTACATATGCAAAGCAGTTTTATTTTTCAAAGTACTTTTCTTAAATATTTTTTTAGTTTTGTTTCTAAAATAAAGAATTTTGATTCTGCATGTTTACTTATAAGAAAAGAACACAATACTGCACATGGGGAAAGTGCACATGTTGCGTATTGTCTCATGATATCCCACTAGATACATTCAACAATCTATTTTGAATATATAGCTGAGTTATTCTGTATTTTATAGTTAATTTTTTAAAATAAATTTCTGCATATAATAGGAGGATAGATCCAACGATTTCTCAATCCTTTACTAAAATTTGGAATTCTGTGCTAAGATTCTGAAAATTTACTATTATAAATAGAGTGAACCAATATTGACTCCTCTGGGGTTTGATCCAGATAGTATTACAGAAGGCCATATGCTGTGTGTCATAGAGGAGACAAGTAAAGTAGGTGGACTTTGCCCTCATTCCTTGATAAAAAACCAGGAAGATAAATGGCTTAAGGAAATCATTCTTTTTACATTATAATAATACAATCAAATAAACAGATTATTGAATACATCTAGTGGGATATCATGAGACAGCATGCAATATCATCCAGTCCAGTGTCCCTTCCTCATCCTCTGTGGAGAGGCTAGAAAAACAACACTTTTATTTATACGAGGTTTAAATATAATAATGATGATACTGCCCTAATGTAGGTATAGGTTTTTATAGTTTTAAAGGAACTTTTTTTTTTTTTTGTACACTGAGAGAATATTGTATAACAATCAAGGCATAACCTTTGAAGTCTAACAGATACAAGGTCAAATTCTGCCTCTACCTCTTATCAGATACATGGTTTGGGTAAATCATTTAATATCAGTTGATTTCCTCTTATGGTAGTTGAGATGAATAATTATAGTTTGTAAAGTCACTGTTAATTTAAATTAGAATATGCATTTGCACACACACATATACATACACATGCACACATACACATTGCCTAACATGAAGTAGGTACTCAATGAGTAGTCTGTAAGGTAAAAAATAGCTATTGTGTTTTTCTGTTTTATAGATGATAAAGCCAAGTGTCAGAATGACAAGTTATTTGCCTAAGATATGAATTTACTGTGCTTTTACTGGGTTGCAAATTTTCTATTTCTTCATACAGTGTTCTATTTAATTAATGCTCAGCTGGTGTTTGAATTAATGTCTGTGGTACTTCATTCTTATAATTCTTATTATTTACAAATGTGTTCAGTGATCATTTTAGGGCCAATATCTATGGCTCACTTAGCTCCTAGGTCGTCCATAAAGAGTTTTCTCATGAACATTCTTCAGTATAATCAAGTTTTCTGTCCTTTTATGTTATGACAGAGGATAATAATTTTTGGCTTAGAAATTATTCGGAACTTCCAAATATGTGTCTCTAAGTTGATAACTTCATTTTAAATTTTAAACTGAAGCAGATTTTTCATATTCCATAGTGAGTACTTGGGAAATTTTCTGATCTACACTTCATAGAATTGTGGATATGTTCACTGTCCTATGGTAAGTGGAATTTTCAACTCTAACACGGGAAGGGTAAAGAGAGAAAATAATATCATCAAGATGAATGAAAAATTGGCTCAGATGATATTTTGCTTTTCAATGTTGATCTACATCATTCGTCTTGGACTTGGGGAATATATTTTCCTTTGGTTTCAATTAGATAAACAAGTTATGTGGTATGAGAAAATTTGGCCCAGTCTTTTTTATTATTATTACACTTTAAGTTCTAGGGTACATGTGCACGACGTGCAGATTTGTTACATAGGTATACATATGCCATGTTGGTTTGCTGCACCCATCAACTCGTCATTTACATTAGGTATTTCTCCCAATGCTATCCTTCCCCTAGAACCCCACCCCTGATAGGCCCTGGTGTGTGATGTTCCCCAGCCTGTGTCCATGTGTTCTCATTGTTCAACTCCCACCTATGAGTGAGAACATGCGGTGTTTGGTTTTCTGTCCTTGCGATAGTTTGCTTAGAATGATGGTCTCCAGCTTCTTCCATGGCCCTGCAAAGGACATGAACTCATGCTTTTTTATGGCTGCATAGTATTCCATAGTATAGATGTGCCACATTTTCTTTATCCAGTCTCTCATTGATGGGCATTTGGGTTGGTTCCAAGTCTTTGCTATTGGGAATAGTGCCGCAAGAAACACACTTGTGCATGTGTCTTTTTGTTTTTTGGTTTTTTTTACTTTAAGTTCTAGGGTACATGTGCATAACGTGCAGGTTTGTTACATATGTATACTTGTGCCATGTTGCTGTGCTGCACCCATCAACTCGTCAGCACCCAACTACTCGTCATTTACATCAGGTATAACTCCCAATGCAATCCCTCCCCCCTCCCCCCTCCCCGCTCCCCATAATAGGCCCCAGTGTGTGATGTCCCCCTTCCCGAGTCCAAGTGATCTCATTGTTCAGTTCCCACCTATGAGTGAGAACATGTGGTGTTTGGTTTTCTGTTCTTGTGATAGTTTGCTAAGAATGATGGTTTCCAGCTGCATCCATGTCCCTACAAAGGACACAAACTCATCCTTTTTTATGCCTGCATAGTAGTCCATGATGTATATGTGCCACATTTTCTTTTTTTTTTTTTTTAATTTATTTATTATTATTATACTTTAAGTTGTAGGGTACATGTGCATAATGTGCAGGTTTGTTACATATGTATACTTGTGCCATGTTGCTGTGCTGCACCCATCAACTCGTCAGCACCCAACTACTCGTCATTTACATCAGGTATAACTCCCAATGCAATCCCTCCCCCCCTCCCCCCTCCCCATGATAGGCCCCGGTGTGTGATGTTCCCCTTCCTGAGTCCAAGTGATCTCATTGTTCAGTTCCCACCTATGAGTGAGAACATGCGGTGTTTGGTTTTCTGTTCTTGTGATAGTTTGCTAAGAATGATGGTTTCCAGCTGCATCCATGTCCCTACAAAGGACACAAACTCATCCTTTTTTATGGCTGCATAGTAGTCCATGGTGTATATGTGCCACATTTTCTTAATCCAGTCTGTCACTGATGGACATTTGGGTTGATTCCAAGTCTTTGCTATTGTGAATAGTGCCGCAATGAACATACGTGTGCATGTGTCTTTATAGCAAGACAGTGTGGTGATTCCTCAAGGATCTAGAACTAGAAATACCATTTGACCGAGCAATCCCATTACTGGATATATACCCAAAGGGTTATAAATTATGCTACTATAAAGACACATGCCATTACTGGGGATATACCCATGTGCATGTGTCTTTATAGTAGCATAATTTATAACCCTTTGGGTATATATCCAGTAATGGGATTGCTCGGTCAAATGGTATTTCTAGTTCTAGATCCTTGAGGAATCACCACACTGTCTTCCACAATGGTTGAACTAACTTACACTTCCACCAACAGTGTAAAAACACTCCTATTTCTCCACATCCTCTCCAGCATCTGTCATTTCCTGACTTTTTAATGATTGCCATTCTAACTGGTATGAGATGATATCTCATTGTGGTTTTGATTTGCATTTCTCTGATGACCAGTGATGATAAGCATTTTTTCATAGGTCTGTTGGCTGCATAAATGTCTTCTTTTGAGAAATGTCTGTTCATATTCTTTGCCCACTTTTTGGTGGAGTTGTTTGTTTTTTTCTTGTAAATTTGTTCGAGTTCTTTGTAGATTCTGGATATTAGCCATTTGTCAGATGAGTAGATTGCAAAGATTTTCTCCCATTCTGTAGGTTTCCTTTTCACTCTGATGATAGTCTCTTTTGCTGTGCAGAAGCTCTTTAGTTTAATTAGTTCCCATTTGTCTATTTGGGCTTTTGTTGCCATTGCTTTTGGTGTTTTAGTCACAAAGTCTTTACCATGCCTATGTCCTGAATGGTATTACCTAGGTTTTCTTCCAGGGTTTTTATGGTGTTAGGTCTTACACTTAAGTCTTTAATCCATCTTGAGTTAATTTTTTTATATGGCATAAGGAAGGGATCCAGTTTCAGCTTTCTACATATGGCTAGCCAGTTTTCCCAGCACCATTTATTAAATAGGGAATCCTTCCCCCATTTCTTGTTTTTGTCAGGTTTGTCGACAATCATATGGTTGTAGATGTGTAGTGTTGTTTCTGAGGCCTCTGTTCTGTTCCTTTGGTCTATATATGTGTTTTGATATCAGTACCACACCGTTTTGGTTACTGTAGCCTTGTAGTATAGTTTGAAGTCAGGTAGCGTGATGCCTCCAGCTTTGTTCTTTTTGCTTAGGATTGTCTTGGCTATGCAGGCCTTTTTTCGGTTCCATATGAACTTTAAAGTAGTTTTTTTTTTTTTTTTTTTTCCAATTCTGTGAAGAAAGTCAGTGATAGCTTGATGGGGATAGACATTAAATCTATAAATTACCTTGGGCAGTATGGTCATTTTCTCGATATTGAGTCTTCCTATCCATGAGCATGGAATGTTCTTTCATTTGCTTGTGTCTTCTTTTATTTCATTGAGTGGTGGTTTGTAGTTCTCCTTGAAGAGATCCTTCACTTCCCTTGTAAGTTGTATTCCTAGGTATTTTATTCTCTTTGTAATAATTGTGAATGGGAGTTCACTCATGATTTGGCTCTCTGTTTGTCTATTATTGCTGTATAGGAATGCTTGTGATTTTTGCACATTTATTTTGTCTTAAGATTTATTTTTAAAAATCTAATATTTGACTTCAACTCAGGATTTAGCAAATGAGCTCTGTACATTCTTGTCATTGGCTTTTTATTAATTATGTTCATATCTTTGAGGTAATACAACTTTCTTATATTTTGAAAGCTTACAGTATGATACTGGTATTTTACTGAATCTTGATATCGTACATTTCCTTGATTATAAAGTTACATACCTATATCATTGCCCATAAAATGAACATCATTACTTTTAAGACTAACATGATCAATTTATTATCATTAACTGTAGTCACCATGTTGTAAAATAGACCTCTTGGACTTATTTGTCCTGTCTAAATAAAATGTTGTGTCCTTTGATCAACATCTCTCCAATCCCCTGACCCCTGCTTCTATCCTCTGTTAACCACCATTCTGCTCTGTGCTTCTATAGGTTTTACTTTTTCAGATTCCATATATAAGTGAGATCATGCAGCATGTGTCTTTCTGAGACTGGATTATTTCACTTAACATGTATCCTCTAGGTTTTCCCATGTTTTCACAGATGACACGATTTTCTTCTTTTCAAAGGCCGAATAGTATTCCACTGTGTATATATACTGTATTTTCTTCATCTATTTATTTGTGGATGGACACGTAGGTCAATTCCATATCTTAGTTATTGTGAATAACAATAATGAACATAAGAGTGCAGGTATCTCTTTGATAGACTAATTCCTACAAGAGTACATTTTAAATATTCTCATCAAAAATAGTATGTGAGACAACACATATGTTGCTTGATTCAGCCATTCCACAATGTATACATATTTCAAAACATCATGTTGTATACCATAAATATACATAATTTTACATGTCAATTTAAACTAATAGTAAGAAAAATAAAAGAGTAACATAATCAAAATATCTTGAAAATTTTTCTGAATTTAGGTAATTCTATGCCAAAAGGTAGATATGACTAATGAAACCATAAAATATATCATCTGAAAACCGTTGACAACATACATCTTCTCCCTTCCCTACAATTCCTGTAAAAGTTAGTGATTTGAGATTTAATGAGCTCCTGCCACAGATATTATATCCACAACTCATTTGCTAAAGGAACATCATTGAAATAATAAATTTTGCTCTCATTCTACAGGAAGTTTGCATTATTATTAAAAATCCATGAGATCTGTGGAGGCAAAAAGAGTGGTTTATTTTCTGGAATCAATCTATGGATTAGGGAAATACAGCCTTTGCAACAAAGCAAAAATGCACTCAGAGGAGGGTTTGAAGAGTTAGATATTATAAAGGCAAAAGCTGCAAGACTAGGGAATGGGATAAGGGGAGTGAGGAACAGAGAATGGACTGGATGCCTTGTAAGCATAAAACTACAAGTCTCTCTTTTTTGGCTGATTCTAGATGGTCAACTGGGGAATTTGCAGCTACAGTCTATTTTGGTTTTGCTTCTCTTAGAAAGGGAAGTCTTGTGACATTTTTGCAACATTTTTTAAAAACACACAATGTGTAACTGCCTCTCATCCTACTATGACTGCCTGGTTCTTCTTTAACGTGAACATCTCATTTAGCCAGACAGTCCATTTTGTCTATAGGTTGGGGCATAATTTGACAGTATTAATTCTCTCATTTTGTTTCTTAGTTCTGTCTGTAGGGATTTAGTCTTAAGTGTGGGAAATGTTTTGTGTGCTTCTTGCCATACATTTCTCTTTGCATGTTTGCATGCTTCTTGCCACAACTTCCTCTCTGTGATCCCTATCCTCATCTCCTCTATTCTTGTCTCTTTATTCTTATATTTTCTGCATCAGTCAGGCATTGATGGTTCTAATTTTTGTTATCTCTGAGTTTTAACGCTTTGTGTAACCAACATAATAACATACACTCCTCTCAGTTCTGCCAGGATGTAATGTGATTTATGTATTAAATCATTTTATTGGACTCTTCTTAGTCCCTACCTTTAAGGTATGGCTAGATATAGGTTATGGGAATTAAACTGTGGCTGAGTTGGTATTCCTTAGCTGCAATAAATATTGTTGCTGAAATTTTTGTTAACTTAAAGGAAGCATGAATTATACATTCAGAAAAAGAGAGAAAACTTTATTTCTTTTAAGAGTCTACCACCTGCAAGGTGGCCATCCTGCAAGGTACCAAGATGTCAGGCTAAGAAACATGCCTCCGGCCAAGACCAGTCACAGGCACTTCAAAGGAGGAGGGGATGGGGTGGGAGCTTTAGGCTAAGCAGGTTGGCTAAACATACATATTCAACAGGTTGTAAAAGGAGATATGAATATTCATAAAGGCCATCCTTATACATGTGTATTGAACAAGCATGCATGTGACATACAACCGATGTTCACTTTGTGGTGGAGACTTAACATTTAGATATATTACATATATCTGTACATCAAAGGTCTTTTTAGGATACAAAGTACACAATCTCTGTAAACTGTTCAGAATCAGGTCATGGTCAGTGGACTTCTTATCAGAAGAAAGTTTCTGAAATCAGTCTCTTCCCCAATTAAAGCCATAGGTACAGCTAACTCAACATTTGCAAACTGGATGCATTGTAATTGTTTTAATATTGCTCACCTTGGGGCCAGTGATTGTTTAACTGCTAGAGAAAAAAAAATCTTATGGCAGTTAGAGTGAAATTAATTTTTTTTTTTTTTTTTTTTTTTTTGAGACGGAGTCTCGCTCTGTCCCCCAGGCTGGAGTGCAGTGGCCGGATCTCAGCTCACTGCAAGCTCCGCCTCCCGGGTTCACGCCATTCTCCTGCCTCAGCCTCCCGAGTAGCTGGGACTACAGGCGCCCGCCACCTCGCCCGGCTAGTTTTTTGTATTTTTTTAGTAGAGACGGGGTTTCACCGTGTCAGCCAGGATGGTCTCGATCTCCTGACCTCGTGATCCACCCGTCTCGGCCTCCCAAAGTGCTGGGATTACAGGCTTGAGCCACCGCGCCCGGCCTGAAATTAATTTTTTAAGTGTAGGGATGGATGGATTTTTCCATGCCTGGCATGGCCTCAGGTCCTGTTCATAATTTGGTGTCTTATTGCCGCAGAAAGTTTGTTCTGTCAGTCTTATGATTTCTATGTTAACATTAATGCTGGTCAGTTGTATCTAAACCACCAAAGAGAGAGAGTATAATGAGGCTTGTCTGACTGCCCATCTCTTCATGGCCAGGAACTAAGTTTTTAAGGTGTTTCTGGGGTCCCCTTGGCCAAGAGAGGATATGTTCAGTTGATGGGAAACAGGATTTTATTTATAGTTTACACTTCTTATGCCTGTCACTTTTTCCTAAATATTATATGTAATATAAATTCCCCAAAGAGAAAGATAACAGGCCCAGAGAAGCAGGAGTAGGGGACCTTAATGCTGTGGATGCATTATAAAATTCCTGTGCTCTGGTGCACATAGAAAGGAGTGGAATAGTTTAAGATAACATTTTCTGTTTCACAATTTTTCCTGATGCTTACATTGTATCACTGTGTAGAATCACAAGTCTCCTAGGGCATTGGAATACATTTTTAGAGGAAATGATGCCTTGTTTTCAAAGTGGCAGTTCCAAGATTTTCCACTCTATTTTAGGTGATAGAACTCTGTAGTCACTTGATATGTACAATTCTATGTAGAAATCAGTGCTTTATTTATAGTTGCAGCTGATCCCTCCCTCCTAGCTGTGAGAAGAATACATAGTTTGGTAAGGGAGATTAGTATTTTTTTATTTCAATACTTTTTGGGAAACAGGTGGTATGTGAATGGATGGAAAAGTTATTTAGTGGTAATTTCTGAGATTTTGGTGCATCCATCATGGGAGCAGTGTATACTATACCCAATGTGTAGTCTTTTATGCCTTCTTTATTTCCCGACTCCTTGTCTCTCAGCTTGTTGGTTGGTTTTCATCCTTCCAGAGTCAAAGTGCAGGTAGGAAAGTGAGGCATCAGGGATGAGGAAAAAAAAGGGGGTCAGGAAAGTTTTTTTTTAAATTAATACTATTGTCAGGTGTCTTCATGTGTTCTGGGCCTGCCTGTTACTTTTCAAATTCATTTTTAATTTATTATTCATTACAACAGTTTTGGGGGAACAGGTTTTTCTGCTACATGGATAAGATCTTTATTTGTAAGTTCTAAGATTTTGGTGCAACCATCACCCAAGCAGTGTACACTGTACCTGATGTGTAGTCTTTTCTCCCTCACCACTCTCCCACCCTTTCCTCCAAACCTCCAAAGTCCATTATGTTATTATTATGCCTTGTTACTGGCTTTTTATTAAAGTCATTCAATACACACTGCATTAGGGGCATTTCAAATTGTAAAATATGTTATGGGCTCTTAAAGAGTTTATAACCTAATGGGAAAAATAAGGCTTATTGCCTAATTGGTAAAAATAAGGTTATCCAAAAAAATGAAAGGATAAAATGAGACTTTGTTGTGTGGTATCTACAAATACTACCCAACTATAGGTTTGTAGAATGTTGAAGCAACTCCATATTATCTTACTACTGCTCCTTGCCCTACTCCTAATATAATCATGAAAGCTCTGTTATATTATTTTTATTTTATTTTATTTCACTTTAAGTTCATCATTTTCTTTTGTCACTTTGTCCAGTGAACTTAGGAGCAACCAAACAATTTCATTATATTCCTTAGTTCTCCAGCGATGGTCAAAGGTATTATGTATAAAGTCACTAAACTCCTTGCCTCTCAAGAGCGATGAATCAGGAGTATCAAATACATTTATTTCGCATAACTCTCTAAACAGGCCTAAGAATGCTAAGGACTCTACTTCTAATAGTATGGAGAACACTGATAGTCCTTGGCCTGAGGACTCTCAGTGTTCCTGGAATTAGCTGCTTAATATGATTAGACCCAAGAATGCTAAGGATAGTTCTATCAGTGTTCTCCATACTATTGGTAGTAGAGTCCTTAGCATTCTTGGATCTAATCATATTAAGCAGCTAGCTCCAGAAACCCCAAAACTAATGAAAGAATTCCATCCTTAATATTCTGTTCCTCTAGAACCACTCCTGGTACCCAAATCTGTATTAGTCAGGGTTCTCTAGAGGGACAGAACTAATAAGATAGATGTATATATAAAGCAGAGTTTATTAAGGAGTACTGACTCAGACTATCACAAGGTGAGGTCTCAAAACAGGCCGTTTGCAAGCTGAGGAGAAAGGAAACCAGTCTGAGTCCCAAAGCTGAACAATTTGGAGTTGGATGTTCAAGGGCAGGAAGCATTTAGCACAAGAGAATAATGTAGGCCAGAAGACTAAACCAGTCTTTTCTTTTTATGTTCTGACTGTTTTCATTCTGGCAGCACTAACAGCTGATTAAATTGTGCCCACCCAGATTAAGGGTAGGTTTGGATGTAGATTTATATAGAGAAACATAGCAACTCTTAGGTATGGCACTTTTATAGTTACTGTGGGGTATTTTAAAAATTGTGGCTTTCCAGACTTTAAAATAATATTAGCAAAACAAGATAATTATAAAGACTTTTGGATGTTTATTTATACTTTTAAGGTAGTTTGAATAGAGAGATCAAATGTATCATGGTTTGAAACATAAAGATTTGATTTTTTTCTGTAATAATCATATACTAGCAAATGCTATTGTTTTTAATTTAACAGATTAAATTATCACAATGACTGACTATGCTTAAAAATAAAAACTTCCCAAAAATTTAAAAGTGGCTTTAAAAAATGTCTGCACAGCAGCTTTTATATTTGATAAATAAATGGATTCATGAAAACAGAAACAATTATTATTATAGTTTTTATTTTGTAAATTTGCCATACTAAATATTTTATTAAATTTGTGTCTACTTTAAAAAGTCTTACTGCTCAAACACTTATATAAATAAAAACTGTATCATTGTCTAATTTCATCATGCCGCTTTATTTTATATTTTTATTTTCTGATTTATTGTTATTATTATTATGTCAATAGTTTTGGGGGAACAGGTGGTGTTTGGTTACATGGATAAGTTCTTTAGGTGTGATTTCTCAGATTTTCATGCACCTATCACCGGAACAGTGCACGCTGCACCCAATTTGTAGTCTTTTATCCCTCACCTGCCTCCCCACTTCCTCTCAAGTCCCCAGAGTTCATTCTGTCATTCTTTTTTAAATTATTTTTATTTTACATTAAGTTCTGGGACACATGTGCTGAACATGCAGGTTTGTTACATAGGTATACATGTGCCACGGTGGTTTGCTGCACCTATCAACCCAGCATCTAGATTTTGAGCCCTGCATGCATTAGGTATTTATCCTGATGCTCTCCCTCCTCTTTCTCCCACCCCCAGACAGGCCCCAGTGTGTGATGCTCTTCTCCCTGTGTCCATGGGTTCTCATTGTTCAACTCCCACTTATGAATGAGAACATGCAGTGACTGGTTTGCTGTTCCTGTGTTAGTTTGCTGAGGGTGATGGTTTGCAGCTTCATCCCTGTCCCTGCAAAGGACGTGAACTCATTCTTTTTTTTGGAGGGGGGGGATGGAGTCTCACTCTGTCGCCCAGGCTGGAGAGCAGTGGCACGATCTCGGCTCACTGCAAGCTCTGCCTTCCGGGTTCACGCCATTCTCCTGCCTCAGCCTCCGAGTAGCTGGGACTATAGGCGCCTACCACCATGCCCAGCTATTTTTTTAGTAGAGACAGGGTTTCACCGTGTTAGCCAGGATGGTCTCGATCTCCTGACCTCGTGATCTGCCCACCTTGGCCTCCCAATGTGCTGAGATTACAGGCATGAGCCACCTTGCCCAGCCAGAACTCATTCTTTTTATGGCTGCACAGTATTCCATGGCGTATATGTGCCACATTTTTTTAATTCAGTCTATCATTGATGGACATTTGGGTTGGTTCCAAGTCTTTGCTATTGTAAATAGCGCTACAATAAACATATGTGTGCATGTTTCTTTATAGTGGAATGATTTATAGTCTTTTGGGTATACACCCAGTAATGGGATTGCTGGGTCAAATGGTATTTCTAGTTCTAGATCTTTGAGGAATCTCCACACTGTCTTCCACAATGGTTGAACTAATTTACACTCCCACCAACAGTATAAAAGCGTTCCTATTTCTCCACATTTTCACTAGCAACCGTTGTTTCCTGACTTTTTAATGATCACTATTCTAACTGGCGTGAGATGGTATCTCATTGTGGTTTTGATTTGCATTTCTCTAATGACCAGTGATGATGAGCTTTTTTCGTATATTTGTTGGCTGCATAAATGTCTTCTTTTGAGAAGTGACTGTTCATACCTTTGCCCACTTTTGTGGTATCTGTTCTTATCAGTCACTGTATCGTTCTTCTGCTCTTGTGTCTTCATAACTTAGCTCCCACTTATAAGTAAGAATATACAATGTTTGGTTTTTCATTCCTGAGTTACATTCCTTAGAATAATTGTCTCCAACTCCATCCAAGTTTCTGTGAATGCCATTATTTCATTTATTTGTATTTTTGACTAGTATTCCATGGTATGTATATACCACATTTTTTTTTTATTCATTCATTTGTTGTTGAACATTTAGGCTGGTTTCTTATTTTGCAATTGCAAATTGTGCGGCTATAAACAAGCATGTGCAAGTGTCTTTTTCATATAAGACTTCTTTTCCTCTAGGTAGATACCCAGTAGTGTGGTTGCTGGATCAAATGGTAGTTCTACTTTTAGTTCTTTAAGGAATCTCCATACTGTTTCCCATAGTGGTTGTACTAGTTTGCATTCTCACCAGTAGTGTAAAAGTGTTTCCTTTTTTGCCACATCTATGACAACATCTATTATTTTTTGATTTTTTAATTATGGCCATTCTTGCAGGAGCATGGTGGTATTGCATGGTAGTTTTAAGTTGCATTTCTGTAATAATTAGTGATGTTGAGCTTTTTTTATATGGTTGTTGGCCATTTCTATATCTTCTTTTCAGAAATGTCTATTAATATTTTTTTGTCACTGATTTGAGTTCCTTGTAGATTCTGGATATTAGTCTTTTGTTTGATGCATTGTTTTCAAATATTTTCTCCCACTCTGTGGGATATCTGTTTACTCTGCTGATTAATTCTTTTGCTGTTTAGAAGCTTTTTAGTTTAATTAAGTCCCATCTATTTATCTTTGTTTTTGTTGCATTTGCTTTTGGGTTCTTGGTCATTATTCTTTGCCTAAGCCAATGTCTAGAAGAATTTTTCCAGTGTTATTTTCTAGAGTTTTTATGGTTTCAGGTCTTAGATCTAAGTCTGAGCCATTGTGAGCTGACATTTGTAAAAGGTGAAAGATGAAGATCCAGTGTTTTACTTCTGCATGTGGCTTGCCAATTTTCCCAGCAACATTTGTTGAATAAGGTGTAATTTCCACACTTTATGTTTCTATTGCTTTGTCAAATATCAGTTGTCTGTAAGTATTTGGCTGTATTTCTGAGTTCTCTATTCTCTATTCTGTTCCATTGATCTACATGCCTGTTGTTACTCCACTACCATGCTGCTTTGGTAACTATAGCTTTGTATTGTTTGAAGTCAGATAATGTGATGCCTCCAGCTTTGCTTGTTTTGCTTAGTCTTGCTTGGGCTCTGTGGATTCTTTGTTCTTTTGTTTTATATGAATTTTAGGATGTTTTTCTAGTTCTGTAAAGAATTGTGATGTATTTTGATGAGGATTCCACTGAATCTGTAGATTGCTTTTGATCATTTTCACAATATTGATTTTACCCATCCATGAACATGGGACCTGTTGCCATTTGTGTGTGTAGTCTATGATATTCTTCCGCAGTGTTTTGCCATTTTTCTTGTAGAGATCTTTCACCTCTTTGGTTAGGTATACTCCTAAGTTTTGTTTTGTTTTGTTTTGTTTTGTTTTTGTTTTTGTTTTGTTTTGTTTTGTTTTTTTTTTGCAGCTGTTGTAAAAGTGGTTGTGTTCTTGAGTTAATTCTCACCTTGCTCACTGTTTGTGTAAGTCAGTGCTGCTGATTTGTGTACATTTATTTTGTATCATGAAACTTTACTGAATTCATTTATCAGATCTATGAGCTCTTTGGATGAGTCTTTAGGGTTTTCTATGTACAGGATCATATCACTGGTGAATAGCAACAGTTTGCCTTCCTCATTAATGATTTGGATGCCCTTTCTTTATTTTTTTCTGATTTCTCTAGCTAGCACTTTCATTGCTATGTTGATTAGGAGTGGTGAAAGTGGGCATCTTATATTTTCTGCATCAGTCAGGCATTGATGGTTCTAATTTTTGTTATCTCTAGTTTTAACGCTTTGTGTAACCAACATAATAACATACACTCCTCTCAGTTCTGCCAGGATGTAATGTGATTTATGTATTAAATCATTTTATTGGACTCTTGTTTATTATTTTATTTCTGTCTTGTTTGTCTTTGTTATATTGTATTAATTCAAAAGTCTTGTCTTCTAGCTATGAATTTCTTGTCTTGTTCCAGTTCTCAGGGGAAATATTTTCAACATTTTTTCATTCATTGTAATGTTGGCTGTGGGTATGTCATAGATGACATTTATTCCTTAAGATATGTCTCTTCTTTTCCAGTTTTGCTGAGGGTTTTAACAATAAAGTGGTGTTGGATTTTGTCAGATGCCTTTTCTATAGCTATTGATATGATTTTTGTTTTTACTTATGTTTATGTAGTGTATCACATTTATTGACTTACATATGTTAAACCAACCCTGAATCTCTGGTATGAAACTCATTTGATCATAATGTATTATCTTTCAGATATGTTATTGGATTGAGTTAGATAGTATTTTATTGAGGATTTTTTTATTAATGTTCATCATGAACAATGGTCTGCAGTTTTCTTCTTTTGTTACGTCCTTTCCTGGTTTTGGTATTAGGGTGATATTGGGTTCATAAAATAATTTAAGGAGGATCCCTTCTTTCTATATCTTTCAGAATAGTTTCAGTAGGATTGGTACCAATTGTTCTTTGAACTTCTAATAGAATTCAGTTGTAATTTCATCTGGCCCTGGACTGGCCCTGGACTTTTTTTGTCAATGTTTTTTAAATTACTACTTCATTCTCACTACTTGTTATTGGTCTCTTCAGAGTTTCTATTTATTCCTGGTTCAATTTAGGAGAGTTGTATATTTTCAGGAATTTATCCATCATCTCTAGTTTTTCTAGTTTGTGTGCATAGAGGTGTTCATAGTAGCTTTGAATAATCTTTTGTATTTCTGTGGTATCGGTTGTAATATCTCCTGTTTCATTTGTTTATTATTTTATTTCTGTCTTGTTTGTCTTTGTTATATTGTGTTAATTCAAAAGTCTTGTCTTCTAGCTATGAATTTCTTTCTTCTACTTCTTTCATTCTAGAGTTAACAATTTCCAGTGTATTTTTAATTTTTCTAAGCATGTCTTTTATTTCTCAAAGTTGTGATTTATTTTCTATATGATATCTATTTCCTGGAGACTTTTTAATCCATATCTTGTATTTTTTGTTTGTTTGTTTGTTTAATTTTTTTAAATGGGTTTTCACCTTTCTCTGGCATGTCCTTAAGTAGCTTAATAGAGCACCTGGGGGAAGGGGTGGCTGTGGGCACAGCTTCAGCAGACTTAAACGTCCCTGCCTGACAGGACTGAAGAGAGCAGCAGATCTCCCAGCACAAAGTACATGCTCTGCTAAGGGTCAGACTGCCTCCTCAAGTGGGTCTCTGACCCCCATGTATGCTGATTAGGAGACACCTCCGAGTAGGGACTGACAGACACCTCATACAGGAGAGCTCTGGCTGGAATCTAGCTGGTGTCCCTCTGAGATGCAGCTTCTAGAGGAAGGAACAGACAGCAACCTTTGCTGTTCTGTAGCCTCCACTGGTGATACCCAGGCAAACAGGGTCTGGAGTGGACCTCCAGAAAACCCCAGCAGACTTGCAGCTCAGGGGCCTGACTGTTAGACAGAAAACTAACAAACAAAAAGGGATCACATCAACATCAACAAAAGGGATGTCCATTCAGAGACCCCATCCGAAGGTCAACAACAGCAAAGGCTAAAGGTAAATCTATCCATGAAGATGAGGAAAAAACAGTGTAAAAATGCTGAAAATTCCAAAACCCAGTACACCTCTTCACCTCCAAAGGATCACAACTCCTCTCCAGCAAGGGGACAAAACTGGACAGAGAATGAGTTGCCAAATTGACAGAAGTAGGCTTCAGAAGGTGGGTAATAACAAATTCCTCCTAGCTAAGGGAACATGTTCTAACCCAAGGTAAGGAAGCTAAGAACCTTGAAAGAAGGTTAGATGAATTGCTAACTAGAATAACCAGTTTAGAGAAGAACATAAATGACCTGATGGAGCTGAAAAACACAGCACAAGAACTTCGTGAAGCATGCACAAGTATCAATAGCCAAATCGATCAAGCGGAAGAAAAGATATCAGAGATTGAAGATCAACTTAATGAAATAAAGTGAGGAGACAAGATTAGAGAAAAAAGAATGAAAAGGAATGTACAAAGATTCCAAGAAATATGGGACTATGTGAAAAGACCAAATCTACGTTTGATTGGTGTGTGTGAAAGTGACGGGGAAAATGGAATCAAGTTGGAAAACACTCTTCAGGATATTATCCAGGAGAACTTCTGCAACCTAGAAAGACAGGCCAACATTCAAATTCAGGAAATACAGAGAATACCACAAAGATACTCCTTGACAAGAGCAGCCCCAAGACACATAATCACCAGATTCACCAAGGTTAAAATGAAATAAAAAATGTTAAGGGAAGCCAGAGAGAAAGGTCGGGTTACCCTCAAAGGGAAGCCCATCAGACTAACAGTAGATCTATCTTCAGAAGCCCTACAAGCAAGACGAGAGTGGGAGTCAATATTCAACATGCTTAAAGAAAAGAATTTTCCACCCAGAATTTCATATCCACCCAAACTAAGCTTCACAAGTGAAAGAAAAATAAATCCTTTATAGACAACCAGATGCTGAGAGATTTTTGTCACCACCAGGCCTGCCTTACAAGAGCTCCTGAAGGAAGCACTAAACATGAAAAGCAACAACCGGTACCAGCCACTGTAAAAACATATCAAATTGTAAACACCATCAACATGATGAAGAAACTGCATCAACTAATGGGCAAAATAATCAGCTAGCATCATAATGACAGGATCAAATTCACACAAAACAATGTTAACCTTAAATGTAAATGGGCTAAATGCCACAATTAAAAGACACTGTCAAATTGGATAAAGAGTCAAGACCCATTGGTGTGCTGTATTCAGGAGACCCATCTCACATGCAAAGACACATAGGCTCAAAATAAAGGGATGGAGGAATACTTACCCAGCAAATGTAAGGAAAGAAAAAAAAAACGCAGGGGGTACAATACTAATCTTTGATTAAACAGACTTTAAGCCAACAAAGATCAAAAGAGACAAAGAAGGGCATTACATAATGGTAAAGGAATCACTGCAACAAGAAGAGCTAATATCCTAAATATATATGCACCAAATACAAGAGCACCTAGATTCATAAAGCAAGTTCTCAGAGACCTACTAAGAGACTTAGACTCCCACACAATAATAGTGAGAGATTTTAACATCTCACTGTCAATATTAGACAGATCAATGAGACAGAAAATTAATAAGGATATTCAGGACGTGCACTCAGCTCTAAACCAAGAAGACCTACTAGACATCTACAGAACTCTCCACCTCAAATCAAAAGAATATACGTTCTCCTCAGCACCTCATTGTACTAATTCTGAAATTGACCACATAAGTGGAAGTAAAACACACCTCAGCAAATGCAAAAGAACAGAAATCATAACAGTCTCTCAGACCACAGTGCAATCAAATTAAAACTCAGGATTAAGAAACTCACTCAAAACTGCACAACTAAATGGAAACTGAACAACCTGCTCCTGGATGAATACTGGGTAAATAACGAAATGAAGACAGAAATAAAGATGTTCTTTGAAACCGATGAGAACAAAGACACAACGTACCAGAATCTCTGGGACACATTTAAAGCATTGTATAGAGGGAAATTTATAGCACTAAAGGCCCACAAGAGAAAGCAGCAAAGATCTAAAATCGACACCCTAGTATCACAATTAAAAGAACCAGAGAAGCAAGAGCAAACACATTCAGAAGCTAGCAGAAGACAAGAAATAACTAAGATCAGAGCAGAACTGAAGGAGATAGAGACACAAAAAACTTTCAAAAAATCGATGAATCCATGAGATTTTTTTTTTTTGAAAAGACCAACAAAATTGATAGACCACTAGCAAGATTAACAAATAAGAAAATAGAGAAGAATCTAATAGATGCAATAAAAAATGATAAAGGGGATATCACCACTGATCCCAGAGAAATACAAAATATCATCAGAGAATACTATAAACACCTCTATGCAAATAAACTAGAAAATATAGAAGACATAGATAAATTCCTAGACACATACACCCTGCGAAGACTAAACCAGGAAGTAGTTGAATCTTTGAATAGACCAACAACAGGTTCTGAAATTGAGGCAGTAATTAGTAGTCTACCAACCGAAAAAGTCCAGGACCAGATGGATTCACAGCCGAATTCTACCAGAGGTACAAAGAGGAACTGGCACCATTCCTTCTGAAACTATTCCAATCAATGGAAAAAAAAAAAGGGAATCCTCCCTAACTCATTTTATGAGGCCAGCATCATCCTGACACCAAAGCCTGGTAGAGACACAACAAAAAAAGAAAATTTCAGGCCAATATCCCTGATGAACATCGATGTGAAAATCCTCAGTAAAATACTAGCAAACTGAATCCAGCAGCACATCAAAAAGCTTATACACCACGATCAAGTAAGCGTCATCCTTGGGATGCAAGTTTGGCTCAACATATGCAAATCAATAAACGTAATCCATCACATAAACAAAACCAATGACAAAAAACACATGATTATCTCAATAGATGCAGAAAAGGCCTTCTAAAAAATTCAACACCCCTTCATGCTATAAACTCTCAATAAACTAGGCATTAATAAAACGTATCTCAAAATAATAAGAGCTATTTATGACAAACCCACAACCAATATCATACTGAATGGACAAAAACTGGAAGCATTCCTTTTGAAAAACAGCACAAGACAAGGATGCCCTCTCTCACCATTCCTATTCAACATAGAGTTGGAAGTTCTGGCTAGGGCAATCAGGCAAGAGAAAGAAATAAAGGGTATTCAATTAGGAAAAGAGGAAGTCACATTGTCTCTGTTTGTAGATGACATGATTGTATATTTAGAAAACCCCATCGTCTCAGCCCAAAATCTCCTTAAGTTGATAAGAAACTTCAGCAAAGTCTCAGAATAAAAAATCAATGTGCAAAAATCACAAGTATTCCTATACACCAATAATAGAGAGCAAAAGCATGAGTGAACTCTCATTCACAATTACTACAAAGAGAATAAAATACCTAGGAATACAATTCACAAGAAATCTGAAGGGCCTCTTCAGGCAGAACTAGAAACCACTGCTCATTGAAATAAAAGAGGACAGAAATAAATGGAAGAACATTCCATGCTCATGGATAGGAAGAATCAATATTGTGAAAATGGCCATACTGCCCAAGGTAATTTACAGATTTAATGCTATTCCCACTAAGCTACCACTGGCTTTCTTCACAGAATTGGGAAAAAAAAGAAAAAGAAAAACTACTTTAAAATCCATACGGAACCAAAAACAGGCCTGCATAGCCAAGACAATCCTAAGCAAAAAGAACAAAGTTGGAGGCATCACGCTACCTGACTTCAAACTATACTACAAGGCTACAGTAATCAAAACTGCATGGTGCTGGTACCAAAACAGATATATAGACCAATGGAACAGATCAAAGGCCTCAGAAATAACACTACACATCTACAGCCATCTGATTGTTGACAAACCTGACAAAAACAAGAAATGGGGAAAGGATGGTGCTGGGAAAACTGGTTAGTCATATGTAGAAAACTGAAACTGGACCCCTTCCTTACACCATATACAAAAACTAACTCAAAATGGATTAAAGACTTAAGTGTAAGACCTAACACCATAAAAACCCTGGAAGAACACACCAGCTCCTATTGTGGGGAGTGGAGCTGGGGGAGGGATAGCATTAGGAGATATACCTAATGTAAATGACGAGTTAATGGGTGCAGCACACAAACATGGCACATGTATACATATGTAACAAACCTGCACGCTTTTCACATGTACCCTAGAACTTAAAGTATAATTAAAAAATAAATAAATAATAAAAGGCAAATTATCTTAAAAAAAAAAAAGAACCAAACACTGTAATAAATAATCTTAAAAAAAAAAAAAAAAAAAAAAAAAAAAAAAAAAAAACCCTGGAAGAAAACCTAGGCAATACCATTCAGAACACAGGCATGGGCAAAGATTCCTCAAGGATCTAAAACTAGAAATACCATTTGACCCAGCAATCCCATTACTGGATATATGCCCAAAGGATTATAAATTATGCTACTATAAAAACACATGGACACATATGTTTATTGTGGCACTATTCCCAATAGCAAAGACTTAGAACCAACCCAAATGCCCATCAGTGAGAGACTAGATAAAGAAAATGTGGCACATATACACCATGGAATACTATGCAGCCGTAGAAAGGATGAGCTCATGTCCTTTGCAGGGACATGGATGAAGCTGGAAACCATCATTCTAAGTAAACTATCACAAAGATAGAAAACCAAACACTGCATGTTCTCACTCATAGGTGGGAGTTGAATAATGAGAACACATGGACACAGGGCAGGGAACATCACACACCAGGGTCTGTCATTGGGTAGGGTACTGGGGGAGGGATAGCATTGGGAGAAATACCTAATGTAAATGATGAGTTGATGGGTGCAGCACATCAACATGGCATAGGTATACCTATGTAACAAACCTGCATGTTGTGCACATGTACCCTAGAACCTAAAGTACAATTAAAATAAATATAAATAAATAAATAAACAAATGTAATAAACTTTTGATTTCAATTGAAATCATATATGAACATTTATAATCCTACTTGGACCTTCCTAGCACCTTATGTGGTTCTGGAGCTCATCATCCCAGCTAAGATGCACGTTATTAAAAACATTTTCTCTTACAATTTATGAACATTTTAAATATTCTCATAAAATTTTGAGGCAAACTGCATACATCATTTTTCAGCTATCAGAAACTTTAAGCAAATAAGTGTTTCATGTAATACTATGGATGATGCTAAAGGGCCAGGCTAGGTTACCATGGGGAAGTATCAGAAATGATAAATCACCAGACTTATTACTGGCAGCATAGTTTATTATTAAATTATTTGGGACTTTACTTTTGTTGTATATACTTGAAATTTTCAGAACAAATCTTTGTCAGGTGCAAGGGTTTTAACTGAAATTCTCGTCAGTATTTACTGGAAATACCAATGATTCCAAAGATAACGATAATGTAAATGCATTCTTGAAGTACCATTCAGAATATCAAATTTGGAAACAAGATGTTCAGCTACATTTTTTCAAGAAAATTGTTATGGTGTTAAAGCCAAACACTGGGTAAATACGGTAGAAAGATCTTTTACTCAGTAATTATTATTGAAAAACAGGGGATACCTCAGTGTAACCTGAGCTTCACTCTAGCGAAAGAAAAAGCAGGAGACTTTTAAAATACAGGGATGTGCATTTTTAAAAAGATACTAAAGGGATAAAGACTTCAAGTGGGTGGGGAGTTGGTCCATGAGAGTAATCCATCTGGGTTTGTTAATTGCCACTTATCTCGAGGAGAGACAAACTTCTTTCTTTACGAAAGTAGAAAGGAGGGAGTTGAGTAAGTCGAAGCATGATGCCCACTGTTAAGGGAAAACCTTAGATGGATTAAATTTAACAGAGTTTAATGGAGTAAAGAATAATTCACAGATTGAGTAGCCTCCCAAGTGAGTAGGCTCAGGGAAACTGCAGCACAGTCACGTGGTGGAAGAAGATTTATGGGCAGTAAAAGGAAAGGGAGGTACAGAAAAATGGAAATCAGGTACAGAAACAGCCAGATTGGTTACAGCTCAGCTTTTGCCTTATTTGGAACATGATTTGAACAGCTGGCAACTTTTGATTGGCTGAAACTTGGTGATTGGTACAAGAGCAGGTTACAGTTTGTTTATACCTCCAGTTAAGTTTCTGTTTACTGTGTATAGAGACACTTTAGGCCAAACTTAAAACATGTAAGGAGGCAGTTTTAGGCTAAAATTGATTTAAAAATTTATCTCTCAAAATTGAGAGAATGACCAAACTTTAGTCATTGATATCACTATCATCACCGTAAATGTATTTATTTGCTCCGAATAACCGCTGGGAAATAGCAGAACAGTGGGTTTTGTAAGGTGGGAACGAGAACTTCAGGTTATTATTTTTAAAAGCATTAGAGAAGAGGGAACCTCCTTGTATTGGAATCTACTGTTTACAGGAGAAAAACAAAACCTGTTCTGTTTTAGGATCTGTTTTCTTAAAGTTTCAGATCAGTTATGATGCATTTAGCACAAGTGATTCAATTTTGTTTTTATCTGGTCTGTTGGGGTCTAGTGCATGAGCTCAGTCTGAAACAACGGTATCTCATAATTTTGTTAAAAAATCCCCCCATTTTGAAAACCTCAAACTCACTTAGGTAAGAATATGACCAAAACTTAGATCTTAGTGCCACTCTCAGTTACTGTCGTTTGGGGTTTGCAGTCTCAGCATGCCATTCACATGTTATGGTGTTCTTATGGTCACACATTTCTTTGAGATTTTTTCATTCCAGTTGAAGAAGAGACCATTTGCCATTCGAGAGACATTTGATGTTTAATGTAAATATGCAGACATTTAAAACTCTTGAGATGATACAGCACATCGAGGAGATTACTATTATCACTATCAGGAGGATAATATGAAGAGTTTGGAGTACGCTCTTTAGCCAGGGTCACCATGAACCAAATCAACTAAAATCAAATAGATCAAAGAATGAGCCACATGAAGAGTCTACTTGCTTGAACCAAGCAGCCTGTTTGTTAATCCCCTACAATTAAATCTCTATGATATCCAATGTATATCTCCATGTACAACTAGAAGTATCAGCAACCTTACTGACACTTCTCTGTTTAGCTAGTAAGTAATCTACAGCAATTCTATTATTTAGCACAACTTTAGCAGGAGAATTTAATATATATTATGCAGTCATAGCCTTTGCAGTAGAATCTGCTATAAAGCCTACTGTGAGGGATAGAGTTCTAATCTTTACCTCATTTATTCCAAACCACGGAAAAAGAGACCTAACAAATGACGCCCATCCAGAATAGTGAAGGTCTCCTGGCAATGTTCTCTTTAACCTATGATGTTGGTTAAGAGGAGTGGACGAGTGTTCAAGTTCTCATTATGAAGTAATAAGGCTACAGTTTCTCACCCACACTGACCCTTCATCTTTCATTTATCAAGGCATAAGGTTGTCCATATAAAAGTTTGGCTGTGAAATTATCCACAAATGAAAGTATACCCCATTAGTGCACACATGAGACTGCGTTATTAGTTCTATTATTTGTTTAGGCATAAGCGATGAAAAAAATGAGGGATAAGAGTTTCATTGAATTTATTTTCATGATTACATTTATTTATGGCATGTGAGACAGGTTTTCTGTTTTCACGGTGATATAAAGTTTTCTTTTGAAACAAACTTGAGTAAAAGCCAAAAAAAAAAAAAAAAAAAAGTCTCATGACAGCAGGGAAGTCTTGATCTTTGATATGGGGAAAGCGCTGTCCACATAGGTGATGCCATCTGCTTCTGGGGAGAAACTTCCCTAGTTAGCTTTACTTTAAGGTCTCCAGTGGGCATACAGTTTCAAAGATCTGGATGGCTACTTCTTGGTTTGGAGATTACAAACTTGGTGTTCGAGGTCCTAAAATTTTGCTGCAGTGTGGATGGCAAAGACAATCTTTCTCTGCTGTTGTTCTTAGAAGATCCAGTCTCTAAGTTCTATACTGTAAAGGTGTTGATTGTTCTCACTCAGTGGACCATGAAAAGTTTTTTTTTTTTAATCTGTTGAAAATATGATTTGGCATAATGCATTAAAGCCTTGCAGGATTTAGTCATACCAGAGTTTACGAGTAGATGATACATGATCTTTTATTATTAGGTCCATAGGCTTTTCAGATACTATTTTATAAGGTGTCAACTTATGTTTTATACTGGAAGTCGATCTGATTGTCATCAATCTGCAGGACCTTTGACCAAAGCACTCCAGTTAATTCAGTTAGCCTTGCTTAATGCTGTTGCATCTGTAATACTTTTTTTAAATTTTGTAACTCTTTTACAACTTGTCCAGTGTAACAAGTAATTCTATCACTGGAGATTTCTCTAAGAATGCCCTATGAAGAAAACACATATCCTAGCTGCTGTTACAACTGTTACAGTATAAACCCTCTGACATAGGAAAGCTTTTTTTTTTTTGAGATGGAGTATTGCTTTGTCGTCCAGGCTAGAGTGCAGTGGTGCGATCTCGGCTCACAACCTCCGCCTCCCAGGGTCAAGTGATTCTCCTACCTCAGCCTGGAAAGCTTTTATACAACCAGAAAAAAATGCATTGAAAATGGCAATTTAATAAAATCACTCTATAAATGTTTGAATGGGTTATCAGGTAGCAGACGTGTACCTGAAGTTTTGATTGTCATCCCAAGAATATGAGTTTGATAAACCAAATATTGGTCACGAACTATTTTAGCATTTTAGAACAGTAACCACACCAATATATAAATTTTTAATTTGGATCATTTTAACTCTTCCATGATGAGTCTTGAAATGCAAAGCTTTTAATAACAAAAGCTTTAAGGACTCAGAAGGGACTGAGCAGCCATACAGCTTCTCCATGAGTTTATGTTTAACATTAGACTTATGTCCTTTTAAATATCAGTTTTGTTTCTCCTATTTAGGTGCAGAGACCTGAAAACTGATGGGTTATTACAGCAAAATTAATTTGGACCATGAATGACATTAAAACTGCACATCTAAACAATTTTATTACTGACTGGTTTAGAACGAAAATCTGGCAAAGTATTTTCTAGGTATTCAACTAATTTTTTGTGCTCCTTTGGTTAGCAGTTTTATAAACAAATAAGTCTCTTCATTAGCATTCTGGGAATTTTTACCTAGTCCAAATAATAAGATCGTAAAGTTGCCAGCAACCTGTATTCAACAGTGCTTGTCAGCTGCTCCCAAATTCGAGAAAAAATGAATTGTCTTACCTGCCACATTCAGTGTTGCCCAGAGTTCTGTCTATTTGATGATGATGTCAGATTTGGAGACGGTTGGAACAGAGGTCCCATTCAGCTCAAAGCCATTACTGGAGTCTTTTGGCTCTTGGGACAGTCCCTTTTCTGTGGCTGGGCTGATGGCAGAGGGGGCAGGCCTTGTCGGGCTTTCTCCCATTTAGCCCATCAAGGCGGCTTACCTTCTAGTGGCCTGGCATTATGCACCGATGGCAATTCTCTGGGAGGGAATTTTTAGGGGAACCTGTAGAGGGCTGGTAGACTTGTAAAGCAGCCAATAATTGAACATGCCTCCTGTCTTTCCATTGCTCCTTCTCATTGGCCCCTTTCTTTTCATCCTGATCTCAGTTATAAAAGACTTAAGGAGGCCAATTTGAGAATTTCTGACATAGGGCATTAGGTCCCAAAGCTAGCCTTTGCAATTTTCTCCTAATATCTGAAGCAGCTTGGGTAAGGAAATGGTCTTTTAGGACTAATTGGCCTTCTGGCGGTCCCAGGTCTAGGTCTGCACGTTTGATAAGAGTTTCCCAGAGCATCTCAAGAAAGGCTGTGGGGTTTTCATTTGGCCCTCAGTCTATGGTGGCTAACTTATTATAATTTTCAGGTTTGACTTTACTCCTTTTAATTCCCTCTATTAGGTATGGTAGCATATGCTTTCTGGCCCACATTCCTACTGGGTATTGTAATCCGGATTGGGATCCTCATAGGGAACAACTGTAGCTCTTGTGGAGTAGTTGACATTTGCCAGGTGCAGGTCATCCTTGCAACAGAGTGTTGTCTCACAAGTTTTTCTTTTCTTCTTATGAGAGAGTTTGTCCTAAGAGGATGCTTGTATCATATCCCTCCAGGTAAGCTCAAAAGTAAGAGTTAATTTACAAAAGTGCTGTATGAATTTCTCGGGATAATCCGTAATTTTCCCAGGTCTTCCTTAACTTGAGAAAGGTCCTGCATAGAAAAGGGAACTTGGACTCTGACTGGCCGTATTGGTCCACTTACCACTTGTAATGGGCAGAGTCTGGAGAGTGGGTTAGAGGGCTCAGTGTAAGGCAGGGCTGACTTGATAGGCCTGATGGTAGGATATATCGGGGAAGGAGTTGGGGTGCCTGTTTCTCGTATTTGCTCTTGGGTCGGGGAGGCTGAGGAATATTTGAGGTCCCCTGGTGGAGGGCTCTGGAGCAGATGATGGAGCATAGCCAGGGTGGTTTGGTGTATTCTACAGGCTTTACAAAGATCAGAGTTTTCCCTCAGGGCCATGAAAGTTTGCAAGTAGGGGACCTCTGACAATTTGCCCTGACTTCAGCAGAAAATGTCAAATGGTGGATGGTATTAAAATTCAAACTTCCTACTTCTGGCCAGGCTTCCTGGTCTGATAGTTCACAGGATAGAGGAGATGTCACCCTACTTATTCCTATGATAAACCATAAAGGTGAGGCATTCCTTACCTTTGCCTCGGTGAGGCACCCTGTGCCTCTACCTATTACCCATAAAGGTGAATCATCCCTTACCTTTGAGGGGCCCCAGAATCAGCATAGGGCTCCAGATGCCAGTCTTTTAGGTCCCCCTTTTAATCACATTAGCAACAAAGGGAGCCCCAGGAGTATTTTCCGTCTGATTTCTCAACAAACAAGAAGCCCCTTAGGGCTTCATGGTTTGGCAATAATGGCCTTATAAGACAAAGGAAAAAAAAAAAAAAAAAACCCTCCCCTTGGCCTGTAAGAGACCCTAGTTGTAAAGAAATATGGAAGAATGAGTAAGAGGGCCACAGATGGCTGTCCAGAGCAGTTGGACGGCCTGTTTAAGGAGCCACAAAGTGAAGTGTTTTTTTTGTTTTTTTTTTTTTTTTTAATTTTTATTTATTTATTTTTTTAATTCTTTTTACTTTCTTTTTTTTAATTTATTTATTATTATTATACTTTAAGTTGTAGGGTACATGTGCTTTAGAAGAGTATTCAACTGGAGAAGGATTGATAGTAAATAAGGCATGCCTTTAAATGAGGATCATGTCAATTTTGGCCACAGTAGTGAGAAAGGAAGTAAGAGAAAGGATGAAGGTGAACTTCATTAGTGGGGAAAAAATAAATATACGGTTCAGAGCAGGCGTATAGGGAATTTCAGCTCCGAACAGTAATGTAAACACAGCATGAGCCAGAAGAGCAGGCTCTGCAAGGGGATTGCATGAGGAGGAGGTATTCAAGAAAGCCCTTCCATGGGCAAAGAGACAACAATGAGTAGGTGGACTGATTTGTGATATTGATTACCTACAGGGGCATATTTTGTCCTGGAAATAAAATGCAATAAAAGGGAGGGAAAATAGCCAACTCAAAGGAAGATAGTAGTTTTAATTAAAATATATAGAATTCTCTAGTCATTGCATGACCTAAGCCATTCCCTGCCAACAGGTCAAGCCTCCTATCAGGGAGAATTACAGTAACTTAGATCTGCATGGTGTGGTCTTTAAGTCCTCCCACCTCCACTTGCCACCTTTCTGGGTGAGCTGAAAAATCAGCCAGAGGGAGCAAAAGTTACTGAAATTGAAGGGAATTGCACTGGGGAGTTGAAAGTGAGCAGGAGAAGGAAAGTCTCATCTTAAAGTGGCAAGAATAGCCTTAGAATTAGAGTAGTATAGAGGAAAAGGTCAAACTCTGTAAAATATTTGAAGAGATTTATTCTGAGGAAAATATGAGTTACCATGAGAACATATGCCCACTTGGTCAGGGTGAAGCTTGGTTTTATACATTTTAGGGAGTCATGAGACATCAATCAAATGCATTTAAGATATGCATTAGTTTGGTCCAGAAAGGCAAGACTACTCGAAGTGGGGGCTTCCAGGTTATAGGTAGATTTAAAAATGTTTTTCTGATTGGCAATTGGTTGAAACAGTTATTATCAATGGAAAGGAATGTCTGGGTTATGACAGGAGGCTGTGGAGACAAAAGTTTTATCATATAGATGAAACCTACAGGTAGCTGACTTCAAAGACAATAGATTGGAAATGTTTCTTATCAGACTTACGGTCTGCGTTGATGTTAAATGCTTGTCAGCTTTTCTTGAATTCCAAAAGGAAGGAGGGCATAATGAGGTATGTCCAACCCTGCTTCCCATCATGGCCAGAATCAGTTTTTCAGGTTAAATTTAGAGTGTCCTGGCTGAGGAGGGAGTTCATTCAGATGGTTGAGGGGGCCCTTCGAATTTTATTTTTGGATTACAGCAGGAAGAAGCAGAGGCAGTCTAATAGGAGGTCTGAAATTTCTCCCGGCACTTACCTCGGAGAACCTTGCTTGGACTAGGCGAAGTCCTGGGTTTCAGCACCAAGGAATATTACTGAGGAGAGCTGATGTACCAGTGTTTCCCTAAACTTAGAAGAAAGATTTCAACCAACAGATGGCACAAAGACAGCAGAGCTCTTTACTGAAAAGAAACATAGTGTGAAAAGCATATTGTAGGAAAAAATAGGTACACTCTAAGGGAGGAGCAAGCTGATCCTGAAAAAAACAGCTCTGAGGGTCCTGTGCAGGGATTTTTATCATGTGGGACTTCTTCAAATTCCCGCCTCTGTCTCAAGTCCGCACCTCTGTCCTTTGTCTAGTTTTCACACGCCTGCCATAAGTCCCTACATGCCTGGGTAGTCTCTACTCAGGCTTGTGGGAGCCACTCTTACTGTTAGTTAATGCGCATGCAAGAGCAGGAGATTAATACAAATCCTGCCTGATGGAGGCCCTGCTCATTGCTGTCACCCCAGGAAGGTTGTAGAATGGTGAAATCTATACCTATTGCAAACGCGTATCTACTTGGAATTTCCTTCTCAGTGCTAATCTGTACTTATGGTGCCAGGTTTCTCATAGAAATGTCCCGTTTGTCCTTATCAGCATGTAGCTAGCAGTATTCTGACGTTTTAACTGCAGAGTGGATGATTATTGGGACATCTTAAGAGGCATTCATGGGTATTTCTTTCTGTGGAGGTAACTCCTCTTCTTCTCACTCACATTTGACTAAGTCCCCACCCACTCCAGCATTAGAGATGTTATTAATATGCAAATTGCAAATTTGGGCTGTTCCCTCAGGTATGAGCCTTCCAAGACATTTTTTCTTTTTTTTTTCTACTAGGAGTTTCCCCTCCTGTTCATATCTAGCTATCTACATGATCTAACACTTTGATATGAATTTTTAATTAATGCTTTTTACTTTAATAGCTTTCACACATATTAAAATTTTTATTAGGATACAGCTCTTTAAGTTTTATTTATTAAGCACAGGTCTATTTCAATTCATGATTTTGCATTTTAATCAAGAATGCAACAAAAAAGTTCTATAACTGAACATAAACTTTGCTTGTAGACTATTTGGCAACTATAAATTCATTAACATTCATTTTTCTCTGAAGCATCCTTTCCAGTATTTTTGTTAATACTGTAATATGACTCATTAACTATGAAAGGTTGAAAACATTGTATTACTGATAGACACGTTGAGAATCACTAATTCAAATGGTTGTTTGTTTAAAAGACTATATGGCCATAGATACCTAGGTAAATAGAAAAAAGTAAGGAAATAATCATATATATTCATATTCATATATGTATATATGGAAAAGGAATAAATAAATAAATTTAAGAGAAAGTAATGTCATAATAGCATTTACTCTTTGGAGTATAGCTAGAAATAGTTTCTTACATTTTCAGATATTTGGTCATTTTAAGTAGTACTAATCTTCCATATACTATAATAGATATATAATGTTTAATTTGACAAAATATATATGAATAAAAGAGATTTTGGTAAAGAATGATGACAATGTTAAATGAAGAAGTGTTTAATTTACATTATGTCCAGTCCTTCAACTTACAGGATTCAAGTTGTTCTGTAAAGCATGTAAACCTAAAAAGGAAAATTTTAGTTGGTAAGAAACAGGAATGATTTTTATTAATGACTGACTTTGTAGACTCCTCTCTTTAGATGTGAGCTACACATTTCTACTCTTCTGGAACCAGGGAATACATTCTTAAATTGTCCCCTCATTCTCTTGGCATCTCTTAAAAGCAGCTTTTAGGTATAAAAGGAAAACATCTTAGATGGTTCAGCATTCACAAGTTCTTTTAATGTGAAAAGGCTCCTCCATGTGTAGCATTTACAGGTTAATTGGATTATTATTGTTTTCAGTCCAAATGAGAAGATTCACAGAGCATCTTTTTGTACACAACTTACAAATTCCTTTTTTAGCTAAATCACAATTTTCCATAGGGAAAAACTACCTTTTGACTTTGACAATATTAAAAATACAAAGAGAAGCCTCTAAAGTCTCAGCAATTTATGCAGACCAATTATTTATCTACATTGAAAAGCTATCTTAAAGTACTAGGAGGGCTTTTTATCTTGCATAAAGGCACAGATTCATGAACTCTGTGTCACAAAAGGCTTTGGAGCTCATCTAATTCGGAGGTTGGCAAACTTTTTCCATAAAGGAACAGATTGTAAATATTGTAGGCTTTGCAAGCCAAGAGACAATGTCCTCAATTCTTGAAGCAACTGTTCTCATTCATGGGCTAATAGACTTTTTTACATTGTAGTAATAAAAATGTAAAATACATTGTATGCTCTTGGGTCATACAAAAATAGGTGGTGAAGTGGATTTGGCCCATGGGGCATAGTTTGCCAGACCTTCAAACCAGCCCACTCTTTCTTCAACTGGGCTGTATTGACCTGTGCTTGTTAAAAATACCTAGATAATCTGGCTTCTTTACTTGTCATTAAATTGCAGACAAACATTATTATTCTGAAGCTTTCTGAAAGTAAACCTGTAGGGAAATATACAATGTACAATGATGGACATAGTTTACAGAAAAAGGAGGACTATTGAGGATTCAGGTTCCCTAGTAGAGAGCTTTATTTCCTTTACAAGGCAAATGGGCTCCTTACCATTTTCTCCTTCCCTCTCCTATATCTCCCTATTTAAGCCCTAAATTCCATAAAATTTTGCAAATTGCATGCTATAACTTTCTTTGTATGGAATTGCATTACAGATTAACACTAGTTAGATACATTTTTCCAATAAAAATTACAGAGAAAAAACTCTTTATAAAGTCTAATATAGGGCATTAATAGAAGCTGGGTTTTTTTTTTTTTTATTTTTACATTTCACATGAACCTTGGAGTACACTTATTGTCATCTATTGAGCTCTGAGGACTAAATGCCCCATGAGTCAATTTATTTCAAAACAATGGATAGTTAGAATGCAGTTGTATATTATAGGCTTGTGGTCATTGCTCTGATGTCACTTGATCAGGAAATGTTCTGTGTAATAAATTTCATCTTAATGGCTGAAGTAATTTGTTAAGATTATAGAACAACACACACACACACACACACACACACACACACAGCCCACCACCCCAAAATGACAACTTAACAGTACTATATAAGATGCAGTAAAATGGCAGATAGAAAAGAGAGATCAGGATTTTAACCTTTGGACAGAGCTTTGCAGACTTCACTGAAAATCAGTTTAATGTACAATGCAAACCTGTAAATCAGTTATTCGAAGAAAAAAAATGAGCAACTGCCTGGAAAAAGGGCACACTTTATTATAAATTCATTAGGTGGAGACATTTATTTAAAAATTTATTTGAGTTTAGGTTTCACAGCAATTTTCTCTCTCAATAAGAACTTAGCACTGCACAGAATTCCAGTTCTCAGGAAAATACTCTTAGAGCTAAAGAGAGATTAGATTTTATAGAGTTTTAATTAATAAATTCATAGATATTGTTTCTCCTCTTTTGATGTTAACTGAAGTTAAATGTTTAGAACAAAAGAACAGGTTTATTTCAAAAGTGCAACTTCTGGAAAGTGGTGTTACTAGGAATTTTCTGGTACTTACAATTTCTGGTACTTGATATCATCTTTGAAATTATTCTAGCTAAAGAAAATATTTGGTTTTGTGTTCCAAAAGGCAGGCATAAAACTTTAATATAGCCAAGAGTCCCCAGAGCTTCAGGCAGTGTGGTAATCTAAATAACCAGTGTGAATTCCATATTCACTGTATTTTCTGTTATATTTTTCCCCATGGAGTGTTAAAATGCACAGCTGCTGTAGGTTATTCTGTAAAGAGTAGAAGCAGCTGTATAGTTCCTGAGGAGGCAAAGTGTCCTGATAAATCAAACACATAAAAGAATATTAGTTACCAATTTATGAAGGAAGATATTATGTGATTAAGCATAAATTATATCTAGTTAAATAAAATTTGCTTGTGTTTTTCCTTGTCCCTTACTTTTTGTCTTGACTTCTAAAATAATGAAAACTAGTGATAGACAAGTCATGATTGAATAGACCTTTCTATGATTTTGGAACAGTAGTCAGATACCTTCTTGGTTTGTACACTTTATAATTTTTTTTTAGGTTCAAGGGTACATATGTAGGTTTGTTATATAGGTAAACTGCCTGTCACAAGGGTTTGCTGTACAGAAGACTTCGTCACCCAAGTAATATGCATAGTACCAGATAGGTAGTTTTTTGATTCTCTCCCTCCTCCCATCCTTCACCCTCAAGTAGGCCTCAGTGTCTGTTGTCCTCTCTGTGTCCACGTGTTCCTATTGTTTCGCTCCCACGTATAAGTGAGAACATGTGGCATTTGGTTTTCTGTTCCTGTTAGTTTGCTAAGCATGATGGCCTCCAGCTTCATCCATGTTGCTTCAAAGGACGATAGTCTCATTCTTTTTTGACTATGTAGTTTTTCATAATGTACATATACCACATTTTCTTTATCCAGTCTACTCCTGATGGGCATTTAGGTTGATATCATGTCTTTGCTATTGTGAATAGTGCTAAAATAAACATACACATGCATAGGTCTTTATAATAGAACAACAATAATGGGATTGCTGGGTTGAATGGTAATTATTTAAAGTTTTTTAGAAATTGTCACACTGCTTTTCACAATGGCTGAACTAATTTACACTCCCACCCCCAGTGCATAAGCATTCTCTTTTCTCTGTGACCTTGCCAGTATCTGTTACTTTTTGTAATAATAGCCATTTTGTAATAAGAGCCAATGGTATCTCATTGTGGTTTTGATGTGCACTTGCCTGATGTGAGATGGTATCTCATTGTGGTTTTGATTTGCACTTCTCTAATGATTAGTGATGTTGAGCATTTTTTCATATGCTTGTTGGCTGTATGTATGTCTTCTTTTGAAAAGCATCTGTTCATATCCATTGCCCACTTTTTAATGGGGTTGTTTGTTTTACATGTATTAATTTTTTAGGTGCTATATAGAATCTTTATGTTAGACCTTTGTCAAAAGCATATTTTGCAAAAATTTTCTCCCATTCTGTCAGTGTCTGTTTACTCTGTTGATAGTTTCTTTTGCTGTGCAGAAACTCTTTAGTTTAATTAGATCTCACTTTTCAATTTTTGTTTTTGTTGCAATTGCTTTTGCTTTTGCCATCTTTGTCATGAAATCTTTGCCAGGATTTATGTGCAAAAAGATATTTCCTAGGTTATCTTCCATGAGTTTTTATAATTTTGTGTTTTGCATTTAAGTCTTTAATCCCTCTTGAGCTAACTTTTGTATAAGGTATAAGGAAGGAGTCCAGTTCCAATCTTCTGCATATGACTATCCAGTTATCCCAGCACCATTTATTGAATGGGGACTCCTTTACTCATTGCTTTTCTTCTTTTTTTTTCTTTTTTTTGGACTTGCAAATATCATATGATTATAGGTGTGTGGCTTTTTTTGCCTGAGTTTTCTATTCTGTTCCATTGGTCTATGCACCTGTTTTTGTACAAGTACAATGCTGTTTTGGTTACTATAGCCTTATAGCGTAAAGTCAGGTAATGTGATGCCTCTGGCTTTGTTCTTTTTGCTTAGAATTGCTTTGGCTATTCAGGCTTTTTTTTATTCCATGTGAATGTTAGAATAGTTTTTTTCTAATTCTGTGGGAAAATATCAGTACCAAATAAGTGTCTACTATGTCTGCTCTTACGTTTGAATATTAATTCTGAAATTTTACTTCAGAAAAGGTTTTCACTATGACTTTCTATTAAGCACAGGTACTACTAGTAAAGCAATACTGTCCTCTAAGTGCCTAAGTGTACCGTGTTTCATTTTAAATGCAACTGAGAAATTACAACTTTATGATTTGTTTTTCTTTACAGCCAATAACTATAACTAGTTCAATAACTACAATTAGGTCATCAAGTTAATGTAGATTTCCTCTTCAAGTTATTGTCTTCAAAATGAAAGAGTACCTGACAGTTTTGAATATTTTTCTCCAGAAAAGCTCAGCACTCCAAGATAAACCTCATTGATAGTTGAGTCTACAGATCTTATTATAGAGTAAAATATACACATAGTTTACTTTTATTTTATACTACATTTTAGCATGATATTCAGCCTCCAGAATAATGACGTATTGATTCAATAAGGACAAGGAAATGGCATATTTGCAAGGAAGTAGCCTAGCCAGGCAATTACTTTCAGATGTGCTGTAAAACAGTTAATGTGAGGCAAAATGTAAATGAGTGTAAAATCTGTGTACACTGATAGTCTTCCAATTTGTTCACAGGAAGCTTAGTGTTTTATCTTGCTTTGTACAGCCTGAAATATAAAAATATGTACTATGTAATGCTTTCCTAAAATAGGATTTTCAACAAAAAAATAATGTGTTTGCTAACATTTGATGAATATCTAAACAAGTATTCATTCATGTTTGGCTTTTCTTTGAGTAATGAAGAAGCTGTTACTATGCAACAGGATGAAGGAAATGAATCTGAAACAGAAGTTTCTGACATAAAAGTTTCCGAAATTTCATCTGGTTCTTCGGACTATAAAAGTCTCCAACATCTGACAGTAATTAAAAGTGATAGTCCCCTTGTGGACTCTGACTCTGAAGGATGTGATTGATTCTGACTCTGATAGAGGTATTGGTTTGGACTATGATTTACAGCAACACTTGAAAGACTCTGGCTTGGTAATATGGGGAATGGACTCAGAAAAACATACTAGAGACTCAGACTCTGTGAAACACCTGCTAGAAGCAGAAACCTACCAAATGGCTTCAGCCTATGCAGAAAACCTGATGAGAGTCGAACAGTGCCAGGTGGACTCTGACTCTCTGCAACACTGGATGGACTTACGTTCAGAAAAATGCTTGGTAGATTCTGACTCTGAAAAATATCTGTATTCTGACAATGAAAGACTAGGGTTAAACTCAGACTCAGAAAAATGCCCCATGGCCTCTGCATCTGTGAAACACTTGCTGAAAACAGAAAAATGCCAAAATGGCCTCAGATTCTATAAAACACCTGATGGACTCTGAAAAAAAAATATTGATGGAGACTGAAAAACTCTGGATGGTCTTTGCTTCTTAGAGGTATCTGATGGACTCAGACACAGAGATGGGTGAAATGGACTCAGCCTCTTTATCTAGGGTACATCTGATGGAGGAAGAAAAATACCAGGAGAAGGCTAGATCTAAAAGATACATGATGGACTTTAGCTCTGAACCATGTGGGATGGACTCAGATTCAGGAAGATACAGGCTAGGCTCAGCAGCTTTCAAATTTCTCGTGAATGCTAATACATTCCATTTGAGGACTGACACTGAAGGGCTCTGGATGAATTATTGGTCTGAAAGATGTACAATGGACTCAGACTCTGAAAGCCTGGGGATGAACTCTGATTCTGGAAAACACGTGATAAAGTCTGAAAATTGCCAAAGAACCTCCGAATTGGAAAGATGTTGAACAGGACTCAAGTCTGATTCTGAAAGATATCAGATGGACTCTGATAAAATATAGTCAGAATTTGACTATGGTAGATGCTGGGATTGTTCTATAACATAGCAGCATAGGTCTGCAAGACTTTTGAATAGCTCTGAAAGATATCAGGATGGCCTTCTAAAATATTTGGAAAACTTTGAAAGACATCATGTAGACTCTAATTCTAAAAACATCATACAAATTCTAAAAAATTAAAGACAACAAAATGAGTTTGAAAGTGAAAGACACCTGATGAGGATGCAGAGGGAACAGTGTCTGATACAATTTGCAAATGAGAGACTTCAAACGGATGAAGAGAAGGAAGAGCATCTTATGGAGTCTGACAGTGAAAATGAACACAGAATTGCACTTGACTCTGAACCAAATGAAGGATATCACCTTGACTCAAAATATGAAAGAAAATGCCTTGGTGTTCATAGAAAGGATAATCGTCCTCAAGGTAAGCTTACATGTGTGGTCTTTGAAAGCAGTTTGATCTACAAGTCTAATTAGAAATATTATGACACTTCCAAAATGTCAGTAGCTTTGACAAATTTGGGTCTAAGATCATTTTATCAGAAATTAAGAGAATAGGCATCTTAATCCCAGATTTCTAATTCACCATTAAAAATTAGGAAATTATCTTGCTTTAGTTAAATTTTATCTCCTTAAAAGGGGGAAAATTAATTCTTAGCAAAGATGGTTATTCTGGCCTAAGAAACACAATGATGAATTTAGCTCTCATCATTCTGGAATGGGTGAATACATATTGCTCATATACTTTTTCTCATTATTAGTTACTGTGGAAACAGGTATATATCCAAGCCTAACTCTAAAAAGTTTCTAATTATCTTGCTTCTCTCAAAAAGTTATTATCCAAGCTCCATAATTTTTGATAAATAGTTGGCATTTACCTTGCTGGTCATTTTTATCACGCTGAAACATTATCTCTGCATTTTCTAATTGAGAATGTTGCTACAACTCAAAACACCAAAAGAAAACCAAGAACTTTAACCCAAACATTCCTAAGAAATCTTCCCTCTGAAATTATGACAATAAATTATGTGCCTCAATAAACCCCTGCGATTCATTTCAAAAATAGAGTATTTAAAATAAAATATATTTAATGTATGATCAATGTTCCCTGTTTTAATATGCTCTTTCCACATAATGAGCCTTGAAATTTGTTTTAAGTAACATTGACTCATCCATGAGGTCATACATCTTAAATATGGTGGGCTATTGAATCTTATGAAAATAAAATATACTATAATTTTGGGCATTTACTGATACAAAGTGTTATCCAGAATTTGCATTGGTTGTTAGACAGGTACTTTTGTCCTGAGCTGAATACCTGTGAAATATTTTAGTTTAACAGTCAGAGGAAAATAGTCATTGATTTTTCATATTCTCTGAGAATAACTCTCTCACCTCTAGTTAGAAATAAAATTATATTTGAAAGGATTAGCAATATGACAAAATAATTTCTGAGATCCTCTTATGAGGCAGCTTATTGGTGGAGTAGTGATAAAGGTCTGTTGTCTTTTATGAGGAGAAAGAAAATAATATTAAAACAAGTTTTCATTGGATTTGGACTTAGTAACATTAAATTAATTCTCCCCAATCCAATATTATTCTGCATGCAGGGTATACAATTTCTGTATTCTGACAATGAAAGACTAGGGTTAGACTCAGACTCAGAACAATGTCCCATGGCCTCTGCATCTGTGAAACACTTGCTGAAGACAGAAAAAATGCCAAAATGGCCTCAGATTCTATAAAACACCTGATGGACTCTGAAAAAATATTGACGGAGACTGAAAAACTCTGGATGGTCTCTGTTATGTGTATATTTGATCCTGTCATTGTTTTGCTAGTTAATTATTATGCTGGCTTGTTTGCGTGGTTGCTTAATAGAGTCACTGGTCTGTATAGTTATGTGTATTTTTGTATTAACTGATAACAGTCTTTCCTTTTTGTATTTAGTGTTCCTTCCAAGATCGCTTATAAGGTAGGTATAGTGGTAATGAACTTCTTCAGCATTTGCTTATCTAAAAAGGATCTTGTTTGTTCTCCACAGAGGAAGTTTAGTTTGGCTGGATATGAAATTTTTTGTTGAAGATGTCTTTCTTAAGAATATTAAACATAGACCCCCAATCTCTTCTGCCTTGTAGCTATTCTGCTGAGGGTAGTACTGTTAGCCTGATGTGGTACCCTTTGTTGGTGACCTGTTCTTTCTCCCTAACTGCCTCTAATATTCTTTCCTTCATTTTGACCTTGGAAAGTCTAATGATTATGTGTCTTAGGAATGATATTTTTGTGTAGAATCTTACAAAGGCTCTCTGTATTTCCTGAGTTGAATTGTTGGTCTCTTTAGTTAGGTTGGTAAGTTTTCATGAATGATACCCCAAAATATGTTTTTCAAGCCTTTTTTTTCTCCCCATCCCTTTCAGGGGTACCAATCATTTATAGATTTTTCCTCTTTACATAATCCTATTGTATTAGTGACTTTTCTCACTGCTATAAAGAACTGCCTGCAACTGGGTAATTTATAAAGAAAAGAGGTTGACTTGACTCACAGTTCTGCATGCTTGTGGAGGCCTCAGGAAACTTACAGTCTTGGTAGAAGGAAAAACAGGCACATCTTACCTGGTGGCAGGTAAGAAATAGCAACAGAGAGAGGAACTGCCAAACACTTATAAAACCATCAGATCTCATGAGAACTCACTCACTATCACGAGACTAGCATGAGGAAAACTGCTCCCATATTCCAATCGCTTCCCTCCCTTGACACATGGGGATTACAGGTCCCTCCCTTGACATGTCGTAATTACATTTTGAGATATTTTGGTGGGGACACAGAGCCAAACCACATCATTCTGCCTGTGGCCCCTCACAAATCTCAGGTCTTCTCACATTTCAAAACCAATCATGCCTTCCCAATGGTCCACCAAAGTCTTAACTCTTTTCAGCATTAACTCAAAAGTCCAAGTCCAAAGTCTCATCTGAAACAAGGCAAGTCGCTTCTGCTTATGAGCCTGTAAAACCAAAAACAAGTTAGTTACTTTCAAGATACAATGGGGGTACAGGTATTTGATAACTGCACCTATTCCAAATGGGATAAACTGGCCAAAAAAAAAGGAGCTACCAGCCCCATGCAAGTCCAAAATCTAGCAGGGCAGTCATTAAATCTGAAAGCTCCAAAATGATCTCTTTTGACTCAATGTCCTACATCCAGGGCATGCAGATGCAAGCACTGAGCTCCCGTGGCCTTGGGCAACTCCACCCCTGTGTCTTTGCAGGGCATAGCCTCCCCACCCCGACTGCTTTCACAGCTAGCACTGAGTGTCTGTGGCTTTTCCAGGTACACAGTACAAGCTGTTAGTGAATCTATCATTCTGATGTCTGGAAGAAGATGACCCTCTTCTCACAGTTCCTTAGGCAGTGCCCCAGTGGGGACTCTGTGTGGGGGCTTCAACCCCACATTTCCCTTCTGCATGGTCCTAGCAAAGGTTCTCCATGAGGGCTCTGGCTCTCCAGCAGACTTCTGCCTGGACATCCAGGCATTTCCATGCAGACACTGAAATCTAGGTGGAGGTTCCCAAAGCTCAACTCCTGCCTTCTCTGTGCCCACAGGCCCACATGGAAGCCACCAATGCTTGGGGCTTGCACCCTCTGCAGCAATGGCCTACACTGTACCTTGGCCACTTTTAGCCACAGCTGAAGCTGGAGCAGCTGGGATGTGGGGCACCAAGTCCTGCAGCCACACAAAGCAGCAGTACACCACTCCTCATACCAATTTCCTGTATTAGTCCATTTTCACACTGCTATGAAGAACTACCCAAGACTGGGTAGTTTATAAAGAAAAGAGGTTTAATTGACTCACAGTTCTGCATGACTGGGGAGGCCTCAGGCAACTTACAATCATGGCAGAAGGGAAAGCAGGCACATCTTACATGGCAGCAGTGGAGAGAGTGTGAGAGAGAGACAGGAACTGCCAAACATTTATAAATCATCAGATCTTGTGAGATCTCACTCACTGTCACAAGAAAAACATGAGAAAACTGCTCCTATGATCCAGTCACCTTCAACCAAGTTCTTCCCTCAACATGTGGGGATTACAATTCAAAGTAAGGTTTGCATGGGGACACAGAACCAAACCATATTATCTGTATTTATCAGTGGTTTTATTCATGCCTTTTAATTATTTTTCTTTATTTTTTCTGATTTTCTTATTTCAGAGAACCAGTGTTTAAGTTCTGAGATTCTTTCCACAGCTTGTTCTATTGTGCATTTAATACTTGTGAATGCACTGTGAAATTCTTGTGTGTTTTGTTGAAAGTGTGGATAAGGTACTTAGGGTCTTTGCTCCTTCATTAGTCTGAGGGTAGTAGGGGCAGTACCACTGCAGAGGCAGAGGCAGAGTGACTTTTGGTTGCACCCGGAGGCTCCAGTGCCAAGGAATGTGGATCTATTGTTACTGGGAATATTCAGCCAGTGGAGTGCAGTTGCACTGCTGGTGTGAATTTGGGTCTCCACTTGTCGAGGAGGAGGGGATTGAGAACTCAATGGGAAAAATGACTGGTCTCCTTTTTATATGATGACTGTGACATGTTATAAGCTCAGATGTACCCCTCAGGCTCTTTATTTCTTCCTGACTGAGGGCAGCAGAGATAGAGCCACTGCTGTGGCAGTGGCAGGGGGACTGTCAGGTGCCTCTGGGAGCCTCTCCCCAGGGAAACTCTGGGCCACTACCAGTTTGTATGCTCAGCCATAGGTGGGGTGACTGTTCTATGGTCATGAACCAGGGGCCCTGCCTGGTGAAGAGTGAGAGGGTGGGGGTTCCCAAGGAATAGGAGCTATACTTCTCTCTGTATGATGGCTTCAGTGTGCTGGAGGTGCCAGCATAGTGATCTGGCCCTTTGTTCTTTCTCTAGCCTGAGGGTCATTAAGGCAGTATGAATCCAATTGCAGTGATGGAGAGTTGTGGACTCCTAGATTTCCTCCTCAGAGGTATGCTGTGCTGCCTCTGATTGATTGAAGTGGTCAGGAAGCAGCAGTGTGGTTGTTCTGGAGTTTAAGGCTGGGTGGCCCTGTCGGTGAGGAGATATGGGATCAGGGACCCTCATAACAGTCTGCTCACTTTTCCACAGGGCTACTGCAGTATGCTGGGGGTTTGCTCTACTCCCTAGTCACAGATTTTCCAGTACTTGAAAGTATCAACAGTGAAGGCTGCAAAACAGCAAAGATGGTGGCCTGCCCCACCCTCTGCAAGCTCCATCCCAGGAAGGTATGGACCTGTTGTTGGTCTGAACACACTGATGGGGGTAGCTGAGGACCCCATTTGGGAAGACCAACCCAGTGAGAAGGAAAATGATCAAGGACCTGTGTAAAAAAAGCAGTCTGGCTGCTTTTTTGTAGAGTAGCTATGCTGTGTTGGGGATCCACACCAGCCCCACCTCGGACTCTCCAAAGCCTGAAAGCAACAGTGGCTAAGGCCGTGAAATATCAAATATTGTAGCCCACCCCTCTCTCTGGGACCTCCAACCCAGGGAGGTTTGGAATTGCTACTGGCTGGAAAACACCAGCAAGGGTGGTTATAGACTTTGGTTTGGAGACTGCACCCAGTGAAGAGAAACGAGATTTGGAATCTGCATCAAAAAGCAGTCTGGCTGCCTTTTTCTAGAGTTGCTCTGCTGTGCTTGGAAACCAATTCAGTTCCTAGTTGCCTCAGATTCCCTAGAGCCCAAAAGCAAAGATGGCAAGGCCAAGAAACAGCAAAGATGACAGCCCACCCCTCCCTCTGATAGCTCTGTCCCAGAGAGGTTTGAAACTTCTGCTCATTGGAAATCACCAACAGTGGTGGTTTTAGGCCTTGGTCAGGAGATTCCACTCAGTGAAGAGAAATGGTGTCCAGGATCCACAAGAAAATGCAGTCTGGCTGCCTCTCCACAGGGACACTGCTGCAGTCCGTAGTCACCTTGCATTCCCCAGAGCCCAAAGGCAACAATGGCTAAGGCTGTGAAATAGCAAAGATAGTGCCCCACTCTTCCCTCTGGGAGCTCCATCTCAGGGAGATGTAATGCTGCTACCCATGGCTGGCTGGAGTTCCAAGCCAGTGGGTCTTATCCTGCAAGGTGCCATCAAAGTGGGACCTGCAGACCATCGCTTCTCAGCCTCCTAGATTCAGCCCCTTTCCTACGGATATGTGAGGAAGTCTAACCTGTTTTGTCAGAGTTTTAGCCATGTTTGCTGGGAAGCCCAGATATCTAAAACTTCAGGGGTTCCATGTGTCTGAGCAGCTGTTGTGCCACGACTCCGTGTAGCATTGCATGTCATACTGGAGGCTGGTGGAGTGAATTCATGCGGAGATCTCCTAACTCAAGGGTTGCAAAGACCTATGAAAGAAGTATGAGCCCCCAGTGTCACTCACTCACTCACCACTTCCCTGGGCTGGGGACCTTACCCTGACTCCCTGTCACTACTGGGTGGGTGGTCATCCTGCCTTGCTTTTCTCCATTCTCCATGGGTTGAGTTGTTTTCCTGATGAATCCCAATGAGTGTACATGGATGTTTCAATTGAAGGTGCTGTATTTCCTTACCTCTTCTATTTCTCTCTGTGAGAGAGGCACACACTAGCTACTTTTAGTCAGCTAGTTTGCCAATTTTTTAATTGTGGTAAAATATAAATACATGCTATTTACCATCTTAATCATTTTTAAGTGTACAGTTGAATAGTGCTAAGTATATTTACATTGTTGCACAACTGAACCTTCAGAGTTTTTTTAATCTTGCAAAACTGAAACTTTATACTCATTAAACAATTTCTCATTCCTTCCCACAAGTTCCTGGCAACCAACATTCTACTTTCTGTGTCTATAAATTTGACTACAATAGGTATCATATATAAGTACAATCAAATCACACAATATTTATAACTTTGTGAGAGGCTTATTTCACTTGGTATAACATCCTCAGAGTTTATGCATATTGCAGTATGTGTCAAAATTTTTGTCTATTTTAGGATGAATAATATTCCATTGTAAGTATATACTACATTTTATTCATCCATTCGTCTGTTGGTGGAAACTTGGGTTGCTCTACCTTTTCACTATTTTGAATAATGCTACTGTGAACATGAGTTTACAAATATCTCTAGAGACCTTGATTTTAATTATTTTGGGTATATACCCAGAAGTAAAATTGCACAATCATATGGTAATTTAATTTTTAATTTTTTCAAGAAGACTTTATACTGTTTTCCATAGTGCCTGTAACATTTTACATTCCCAACAATAGTGCATTAAAGTTCCAATTTCTCTACACCTTTGCTAACATGTTTTAATTTTATAGTAGCCATCTTAATGGGTGCTTATTAGACAATTTTGTATCTTAATGCCACATTTACTAGGACAAGAACTTGCTAGAATTTTTTAAAGTATTAACTGAGCATATTCTTAACTTTTATATGGGACAAATATATTACAAATATATAGTGAAATATTTTAAACTTAGTTTTCAGTATTGCTTTAATAAACTTGAAGATAATTGGGAATATGATCAATATTACTAATAAATATATTTCAATAAAAATACTATAATAAACTTTTTATAGGAGAATTATGTAACTATATGATTACATAAAGGGAAAATTTATGATTCTTCCTTTCTACAGTCTTATTTTATTATGTGTTGGATTATAATTGAATCCACTTAATGTATTTATAGGTTTTTTGATGCCTGTTTTCCTGACCCCTCCATATGGCCAAGGAAAGGAAACTAAAGAACAAAACTCTGTGCAACAAATGGAAAAGAGATCATTTTAGAACACGGCCAAATAAGAACAACTCCAGTCTGCAGCTCCCAGAGAGATAGATTCAGGAGGTGGGTGATTTCTGTATTTCCAAGTGAGATGCCCAGTTCGTCTCACTGGGACTGGTTGGACAGTAGGTGCAGCCCAGGGAGGGCTAGCAGAAGCAGGGTGGGGCCTAACCTCACCTGGGAAGCACAAGGGCTGGGGAAAGTTTCTCCCCTACCCAAGGGAAGCCCTGAGGTACTGAGTCTGAGGAACCATGCACGCCAGCCCAGATACTGTGTTTTTCCCATGGTCTTTGCAACCCTCAGACCAGGAGATTCCCTTTGGTGCCTACCCCACCAGTGCCCTGGCTTTCCAGCACAAAACTGGGTGGCTGTTTGGGCAGACACCGAACTAACTGCAGGAGTTTTCCTTTCCATACTCCAGTGGTGCCTGAAATGCCAGCGAGACAGACCGTTCACTACCCTGGAAAGGGGGCTGAAGCCAGGGAGGCAAGTATTCTAGCTCAACAGATCCTACTCCCATGGAACCCAACAAACTAAGATCCACTGGCTTGAAATTGTTGCTGCCAGCGCAGCAGCAGTCTGAGATCGACCTGGGATATCCGAGTTTGGTGGGGGGAGGGGCATCCGTGATTGCTGACTTGAGTAGGTGGTTTTTCCCTCACAGCATAAACAAAGCCTCTGGAAAGTTCGAACTGAGCAGAGCCCATGGAAGTTCAGCAAGGCTGGAGTGGCCAGACAGCCAGATTTCTCCTCTCTGGGCAGGGCATCTCTGAAAAAAAGGCAACAGTTCTAGTCAGGGACTTATAGATAAAACCCCCATGTCCCTGGGACAGAGCACCTGGGGGAAATGGCAGCTGTGGGTGCAGCTTAAACAAACGTCAACGTCCCTGCCTTATGGCTCTGAAGACAGCAGCAGACCTCCCAGCACAGCGGTTGAGCTCTGCTAAGGGTCAGACTGCCTCCTCAAGTGGGTCCCTGACTCCCACGTTTCCTGACTGGGAGACACCTCCCAGTAGGGGCCAACAGACACCTCATACAAGAGAGCTCTGGCTGACATCTGGCAGATGCCGCTCTGGGACGAAGCTTCCAGAAGAAAGATGAGACAGCAATCTTTGCTGTTCTTCAGCATCCACTGGTGATACACAGGCAAACAAGGTCAGAAGTGGACTCCAGCAAACTCCAGCAGACCGGCAGCAGAGGGGCCTGACTGTCAAAAGCAAAACTAACAAATGGAAATGAATAACACGTCCACTCAAAGACCCCATGCAAAGGTCACCAACATCAAAGACAAAAGGTAAACAAATCCACAAAGATGGGGAGAAGCCAGCACAAAAAGGCTGCAAATTCCCAAAACCAGAATGCCTCTTCTTCACCAAAGGATCACAAGTCCTCACCAGCAAGGAAACAAAACTGGACAGAGAATAAGTTTGACGGATTGATGGAAATAGACTTCAGAAGGTCGGTAATAACAAGCTCCTCCGAACTAAAGGAGCATGTTCTAACTCAATTCAAGGAAGCTGAGAACCTTGAAAAAAGGTTAGACGAATTGTTAACTAGAATAACCAGTTTAGAGAAGAACATAAATGATCTGATGGAGCTGAAAAACACAGCACGAGAACTTCATGAAGCATACACAAGTATCACCACCTGAATCAATCAAGTGGAAGAAAGGATATCAGAGATTGAAGATCAACTTAATAAAATAAAGCGCAGACACAAGATTACAGAAAAAAAGAATAAAAAGGAACGAATAAAGCCTCCAAGAAATATGGGACTATGTTAAAAGACCAAGGTGATGGGAAGAATGGAACCAAGTTGGAAAACATTCTTCAGGATATTATCTAGAAGAGCTTCCTCAACCTAGCAAGACAAGCCAACATTCAAATTTAGGAAATACAGAGAACACCACAAAGATACTCCTCGAGAAGAGCAACCCCAAGACACATAATCATCAGATTCATCAAGGTTAAAATGAAGGAAAACGTGTTAAGGGCAGCCAGAGAGAAAGGTCAGGTTACTCACAAAGGAAAGCCCATCAGACTAACAGCAGATCTCTCTGCAAAAACCCTACAAGTCAGAAGAGAGTTGGGGCCAATATTCAACATTCTTAAAGAAAAGAATTTTCAACCCATAATTTCCTCCAGACCAACTAAACTTCATAAGTGAAGAAAAAGTAAAATCCTTTACAGACAAGCAAATACTGAGAGATTTTGTCACCACCAGGCCTGCCTTACAAGAGCTCCTGAAGGAAGCACTAAACATACAAAGGAACAACCAGTACCAGCCACTGCAAAAACATACCAAATTGTAAAAACTATCAACACTATGAAGAAACTGCATCAACTAACAGGCAAAATAACCAGCTAGAATCATAATGACAGGATCAAATTCACACATAAAAATATTAACCTTAAATGTAAATGGGCTAAATGCTCCAGTTAAAAGACACAGAGCAGTAAATTGGATAGAGTCAAGACATCAAGACTCATCTCACATGCAAGGACACACATAGGCTCAAAATAAAGGGATGGAGGAATATTTACCAAGCAAATGGAAAGCAAAAAAAAAAAAAAAAAAAAAAGGCAGGAGTTGCAATCCTAATCTCTGATAAAACAGACTTTAAACCAACAAAGATGAAAAGAGACAAGAGCATTACATAATGGTAAAGGGATCAATGCAACCAGGAGAGCTACCTATCCTAAATATATATGCACACAATATAGGAGCACCCAGATTCATAATGCAAGTTCTTAGAGACCTACTAAGAGACTTAGACTCCCACACAATTATATTGGAAAACTTTAACACCCCTCTGTCAATATTAGACAGATCAACGAGATAGAAAATTAACAAGGATATCCAAGACTTGAACTCAGCTCTGGACCAAGCGGACCTAATAGTCATCTACAGGATTCTCAACCCAAATCAATGGAATATACATTCTTCTCAGCACCCTATAACACTTATTCTAAAATTGACCACATAATTGAAAGTAAAACACTGTTCAGCAAATGCAACATAATGGAAATCATAACAAACAGTCTTTCAGAACACAGTGCAACCAAATTAGAACTCAGGATTAAGAAACTCACTCAAAACTGCACAATTGCATGGAAACTGAACAACCTGCTCCTGAATGACTACTGGATAAATAACAAAATGAAGGCAGAAATAAACATGTTCTTTGAAACCAATGAGAACAAAGACACAACATACCAGAATCTCTAGGACACAGCTAAAGCAGTATGTGGAGGGAAATTTATAGCTTTAAATGCCCACAAGAGAAAGCAGAAAAGATCTAAAATCAACACCCTAACATCAAAATTAAAAGATCTAGAGAAACAAGAGCAAACAAATTCAGAAGTTAACAGAAGACAAGAAATAACTAAGATTAGAGTAGAACTTAAGGAGATAGAGACAAGAAAAACCTTTCAAAAAATCAATGAAACTGGGAGCTGGTTAATTGAGAAGATCAACAAAATAGATAGACCACTAGCCAGAATAATAAATAAGAAAGGAGAGAAGAATCAAATAGACACAATAAAAAATGATATAGAAGATATCACTACTGATCCCACAGAAAGACAAACTCCCATCAGAGAATACTATAAATACCTCTATGCAAACACACTTGAAAATCTAGAAGAAATGGATAAATTCCTGGACATATACGCCCTCCCAAGTCTCAACCAGGAAGAAGTTGAATCTCTGAATAGAACAATAACAAGTTCTGAAATTGAGGCAGTAGTTAATAGCCGATCAAGTAAAAAAAGTCCAGGACCAGACGGATTCACAGCCGAATTCTACCAGAGGTACAAAGAGGAGCTGGTAACAATCCTTCTGAAACTATTCCAAACAATAGAAAAAGAGAGAATCCTCCTTAACTCAGTTTTTGAGGCAAGCATCATCCTGGTACCAAAGCCTGGCAGAGACACAACAAAAAAAAAAGAAAATTTCAGGCTGATATCCCTGATTAACATTGATGCAAAAATCCTCAATAAAATACTAGCAAACTGAATCCAGCAGCACATCAAAATCTTATCCACCACAATCAAGTGTTCTTTGAAACCAAGTGTTCTTTGAAACTTCATCCCTGGGATGCAAGGCTGATTCAACATACACAAATCAATAAACATAATCCACCACATAAACAGAACCAATGACAAAACCACTTGATTATTTCAATAGGTGCAGAAAAGGCCTTCTAAAATCTTCAACACCCCTTCTTGCTAAAAACTCTCAATAAACTATGTATTGATGGAACATATCTCAAAATAATAAGAGCTATTTATGACAAACCCACAACCGATATCATAGTAAATGGGCAAAACCTGGAAGCATTCCCTCTGAAAAGCAACACAAGACAAGGATGCCCTCTCTCACCACTCCGATTCAACATAGTATTGGAAATTCTGGCCAGGGCAATCAGGCAAGAGAAAGAAATAAAGGGCATTCAAATAGGAAAAGAGGAAATCAAATTGTCTCTGTTTGCAGATGATATGATCATATATTTCGAAAACCCCATCGCCTCAGTCCAAAATCTCCTTAACCTGATAAGCAACTTCAGCAAAGTCTCGGGAGACAAAATCAGTGTTCAAAAATCACAAGAATTCCTATACACCAATAACAGACAAACATAGAGCCAAATCATGAGTGAATTCCCATTCACAATTGCCACTAAGAGAATAAAATACCTAGGAATACAACTTACAAGGGATGTGAAGAACCTCTTCAAGGAGAACTACAAACCGCTGCTCAAGGAAATGAGAGGACACAAACAATTGGAAAAATGTCCCATGCTCATGGATAGGAAGAATAAATATCGTGAAAATGGCCATAGTGTCCTAAGTAATTTACAGATTTAATGCTAGCTCCATCAATCTACCATTGACTTTCCTTATAGAATTGGAAAAAATTTCTTTAAATTTTATATGGAACCAAAAGAGAGCCAACATAACCAAGACAATCCTAACCAAAAAGAACAAAGCTGGAGGCATCACACTACCTGACCTCAAACAACACTACAAGGCTACAATAACAAAAACAGCATGGTACTGGTACCAAAAAGATATATAGACCAATGGAACAGAACAGATGCCTCAGAAATAACACCATACATCTACATCCATTTGATCTTTGACAAACCTGACAAAAACAAGCAAAGTGGAAAGGATTCCCTATTTAATAAGTGGTATTGGAAAAACTGGCTAGCCATATGTAAAAAGCTGAAACTGGACCCCTTCCTTACACCTTTTACAAATTAACTCAAGATGATTTAAAGACTTAAACATAACACCTAAAACCATAACCCTAGAAGAAAACCTCAGCAATACCATTCAGGACATAGGCATGGGCAAAGACTTCACGATTAAAACACCAAACACCAAAAGCAGTGGCAACAAAAGCCAATAGACAAATGGGATCTAATTAAACTAAAAAGCTTCTACACAGCAAAAGAAAATATTTTCAGGGTGAACAGGCGACCTACAGAATGGGAGAATAATTTTGCAATCTATCCATCTGACAAAGGGCTAATATCCAGAATCTACAAAGAACTTAAACAAATTTACAAGAAAAAAACAAACAACCCATCAAAATGTGGGCAAACGATATGAACAGACACTTCTCAAAAGAAGACATTTATGCAGTCAACAAACATGAAAAAATGCTCATCATCACTGGGCATTAGAGAAATGCAAATGAAAACCACAATGAGATACCATCTCATGCCTGTTAGAATGGTGATCATTAAAAAGTCAGTAAACAACAGATGTTGGAGAGGATGTGGAGAAATAGGCAACCCCAGAACTTAAAGTATAATAAAAAAAGAAAGAAAAGAAATGGAAAAGAGAGGTGAGAATATTCAATAGAAATTGACTAAGAATCTTATCATACTCTGTATTGACATTTGGAAAAATTTATTAGAACCTGTTGTGTCAGGAATCCCAAAGATAATATCCAAGTACAATGATTCTCCATGGGAACTCACTGGACTCAGCAGTACTCAAGACTATGATTTACTACAAAGTAAAGTCAGCAAAGGGAAAAGGCATATGGAGTGAAGTCTAGTAGAAACCAGGTGCAATAATGTATTCTAATAGAGTCATACAGGTTTACTTAATTCATCCAACAACTTGTGACAACATATATGGAATGTGGCCTACCAGGGAAGCTCATTAGATTCTCAGTACCTATGATGCTTTTTAAAAACAGCTTTATTGACATATAACAAACCTAGTGAAGTATACAGTTCAATGATTTTAAGTACATTTACAGATATGTGCAACGATCACTACAGCAAATTTTAGAACATTTTTATCACCCTAAAAGTTAACCCTGAACTCTGTACTTACAACCCACCTATCCTCCTCTATTATCCCTAAACCTAAGAAACAATTAATCTACTTTCTATCTCTGTATGTTTTCCTATTCTGTTCATTTTATATGAATAGAATTATATAATATAAGGCCCTTTGTGGCAGTAGTCATTTAATGATCCTTTGTGACAGTATTCATTTAATTGTGATAATGCTCTCAAAGTTAATCCATATTGTAGTACTTATCAGTATTTCAATTTTTCATGATTAAATAATATATCATTGTGTGACTATATCATATATATCATATTTATATATATCATATATAAATAATATATCATTGTGTTGACATATATATTTGAGTTGACTCCACCTTTGGGCTATTATGAATAATGCTACTATAAACACTGGCATACATTTTTTTCTGTGAACATACCTTTTCATTTCTTTTGGGTACACACTTAGGAGTGGAATTGCTGTGTCTTATGGTAACTCCATGTTTACTCACTTGAGAAACCACCAGACTGTTTTCCAAAGTGACTGCACATATTTACATTCCTACCTGCAGTATATGAGAATTCCTATTTTACCACATCATAACACCAATACTTGTTATTATCTATTTTTTTAAAAATATAGCCACCCTAGTGAGTGTAAAATGGTGTCTCATTGCAGTTTTCATTTATATATTCCTGATTATAAATAATCTTTTTATACAATTTTTAAACAAGGTATATCTTCCTTTGATAAATGTCTATTTAGATCTTTTGGCCATTTTTAATTGCATTATATTTTTATTGTTGAGTTGTAAGAGTCCTTTATATATTCTTAGTACATGTGTATTATCAGATATATGACATGCAAATATTTTTTTGCCATTTGGTAGGTTGTCGTTTTACTTTCTTCCTGTTGTCTTCTGAAACTCAAAAATTTATAATTTTGATGATATCCAAATTATCAATTATTCCCTTTTGTTGCTTTTTAATTAGAGGTTATATCTAAGAATATTTTGCCAATTCAAAGGTTGTGAATATTTTTGCGTTTTCTTAAAGAGTTTTATAGTTTTAGATATTAGATTTAGGTGTTTTATCAACTTTGAGGAAATTTTTATATATGGTGTGATGTAAGAGAACAATTCAGTCTTTTGCATTTAGCTATCTAGTGGTCCTAGTACCATTTCTTGAAAAGACTGTTGTTTTCCCCACAGAATACTGTTTATACAAGTCACAAGTCACTTGACCAGAGACCCATGGTTTTGCTACCTAACAACAATTCTATTTCATTTATATATCTGCCTATCCCTGGGCCAGCACCACTCTGTTTTGATTATCATTGTTTTGTAGTAAGTTTTGAAATCTGGAAGTGTAACTATTTGTTCTTTTTCAAGACTGTTTTGGCCATCCCAGAGTTTTTGCAGTTTTCTATGAACTTTAGAATCAGCTTGTCAGTACATGTAAAGAAGTCAGGTGAAAATCTGATGGCGAATTGTATTGAATTTGTAGATCAGTTTGTGGATTATTGCCATCTTAACAATTTAAATATTCTAATCCATGATTATGGGATATTGTTCCCTGGATCTTTCTTTTTCCACTTTTATTGTAGATTTAGGGGTTACATGTGCAAATTTGTTACATGGGTATATTGAGTGGTGCTGAGGTTTGGAGTACAAATTATTCCATAAGTCAGGTAGTGAGTATAGTACCAAATATTTTTTAACACTTGTCCCTCTCCCTCTATCCTCACTCTTGTAGTCCCCAGTTTGTATTGTTTCCATCATTATGTCCATGAGTACCCGAGGTTTGGCTTCCACTTACAAATGAGAATACGCAGTATACATTTATCTGTTCCTACATTAGTTCACTCAGGATAACGACCACCAGCTACATCCACATTACTGCAAAAGACATTATTTCATTCTTGCTATGACTGCATAATATTCCATGATGTACATGTGCCCAATTTTCTTTTTCCAGTTCACAGTTGATGGGTACCCAGGTTGATTCCATATCTTTGCTATCATTAATAGTGCTGCAATAAACACGTGAGTGTATGAGTCTTTTTGGTAGAACAATATATTTTCCTTTGAACATATACCCAGTAATGGGATCGATGGGTCTAAGTTTTGTGAGCAATCTCCAAACTGCTTTTGCCAGTGGTTAAACAAATTTACATTCACAAAAGTATACGTGTTCCCTTTTCTCTGTGACTTCACCAGCATATGTTATTTTTTGACTTTTTAGTAATAATCATTATAACTCGTGTGAGATGATACCTCTTTGTAGTTTTATTTTTCAGTTTTTAATATTTGAGAGTACATAGTAGGGGTATATATTGATGGAGTACATGAGATGTTTAATACAGGCATGCAAAATGAAATAATCACATCAAGAACAATGAGGTATTCATCCTCTCAACTATTCTTTATGTTACAGACAATCCAATTACAGTCTTTATTTTAAAATGTACAATTAATTAATTTTTGTCTATAGTCATCTTGTTGTGTTACCAAATAGCACATCTTATTCATTCTTTTTAATTATACTTTTTGTACCCATATAATCACCCCCACCTCCCTCCCAACCCCTTATTACCCTTCCCAGTCTCAGGTAACAATCTTCCTACTCTCTATCTCCATGAGTTCAACTGTTTTGATTTTTAGATCTCACAAATAAATGAGAACATGTGATGTTTGTCCTACTGACTTATTTCACTAAACAAAATAATCTCCAGTTCCATCTATGTTGTTGCAAATGATGGAGTCTAGATCTTGTTTATGGATGAATAGAACTCCATTGTGTATAAGTACCACATTATCTTTATCCACTCATCAGTTGATGGGCACTTAGGTTTCTTCCAAATCTTAGCTATTGTGAACAATGCTGCAGCAAATATGGGAGTGCAGATGCCTCTTCAATATACTGATTTCCTGTCTTTTGGGTATATACCCAGCAATGGGATTGCTGGATCTTATGGTAGCTCAATATTTAATTTTTGAGGAGCCTCCACACTCTTCTCCATAGGTTTTGTACCAATTTACATTCTCTTCAACAGTGTACAAGGGCTCTTTTTTATCCGTATCCTTGCCAGCATTTGTTATTGCCTGTCTTTTGGATATAAACTATTTTAATTGGACTGAGATAATATCTCACTATAGTTCAATTTTCATTTATCTGATGATTAGTGATACTGAGCACCTTTGTGTATGCCTGCTTGGCATTCATATGTCTTCTTCAAAAAAAAAAAAAAATGTGTATTTACATCTTTTGCCCATTTTTGGATCAGGTCATCGTTGTTTTTTTTTTTTTTTTTCTGTAGAACTGTTTGAGCCCTTTATATATTCTGGTTACTAATCCCTTGTCAGATGGGTAGTTTGCAAATATTTTCTCTTCTCATCCTGTGGGTTGTCTCTTTGCTTTGTTCATTGTTTCTTTTGCCGTGCAGATGATGTTTAACTTGATGTGATTCCATTTACCCATTTTTGGCTTGGTTTCCTTTGCTTATGGGGTATTGCTCAAGAAATTTTGCACTGGTTGGGCACAGTGGCTCACACCTGTAATCTCAGCACTTTGGGAGGCCGAGGCAAGTGGATCACTTGAGCCCAACAATTCAAGACCAACCAGGGCAATGTGGTGAAAGCTCTTCTCTACAAAAATATAAAAACTTACCTGAGTGTGGTGGTGCAAGCCTGTTGTCTTAGTTACTCAAAAGGCTGAAGTGGAAGAATCATTTGAGCCTGGGAGGTGGAGGTTGCAGTGACCTGAGATTGTGCCACATCACTCCAGCCTGGATGACAGAGCAAGAACCTGTCTCAAAAAGAAAAAAGAAATTTGCCCAGACTAATGTCCTGGAAATTTCCCCCAATGTTTTTTCTTGTAGTAGTTTCGTTGTTTGAGGCCTTAGATTTAACAATTTAATCCATTTTGATTTGCTTTTTGTATATGGCAAGAGACAGGGGGTCAGCTTTTATTCCTCTGTGTATGGATATCTAGTTTTACCAGTACCATTTATTGAAGAAATTGTCTTTTCCCAGGATATGTTCTTGGCAACTTTGTCTAAATGAGTTTACTGTTGCTTTGTGAATTTGTTTCTGGGTTCTCTATGCTATTACCTTGGTCTGTGTGACTGCTTTTATACCAGTACCATGCTCTTTTGGTTACTATACTTCTGTAATATGATTTTAATTCAGGGAATGTGATTCCTCCAGTTTTGTTCTTTTTGCTTATGATAGCTTTGGCTATTCCAGGTCATTTGTGGTTCCATATAAGTTTTAGGTGTTTTTATTATTATTATTATTCCTATGAAGAATGTCATTGGTATTTTGAAAAAGGTTGCATTAAATCTATACATCACTTTGGGTGGTATGGACATTTTTACAATATCAGTTATTCCAATTCATGAACAGGGATTTTTTTTTATTCTTTTGTGTCCTCTTCAATTTATTTCATCAGTATTTTATAGTTTTCATTATAGAGATCTTTCACTTCTTTAGTTAAGTTTATTCCTAAGTATTTAATTTTATTTGTGACTGTTGTATACTGGATTACTTTTTTTCAGATTGTTCACTTTTGGCATATAGAAATGTTACTGATTTTTATATGTTGATTTTGTATACCTCAACTTTACTGAATTTGTTTATGACTTCCAGTGGCTTGTTGGTGGGGTCTTTAAATTTTTCCAAATATGAGACTATATCATCTACAAACAAGAATAATTTGACTTCTTCCTTTCCAATTTAGATGCCCTTAATATCTTTTTCTCATCTGCTTACTCTAGCTAGGACTTCTAGTATTATGTTAAATAATAATGGTGACAATGAGCATCCTTGTGATGGTCCAGATCTTAGGAAAAGGCTTTCAGTTTTTTCCCATTCAGTAAGATATCTGCTTCAGGACTGTTGTATGTGCCTTTTATTAGTCTGAGGTATGTTCCTTCTATCCCCAGTTCTTTGAAGATTTTTTTTTATCATGAATGGATATTGAATTTTATCAAATTCTTTTTTTGGCATCAATTGAAATGATCTTTTTTATTTTTATTCTGTTGATATGATGTATCATATTGATTTTAATGTATTGTTACATTCAGTTTGCTAGTATTTTGTTGAGAATTTTGCAAAAAAAAAAATTTATCAAAGATATTGACCTGTCATTCTCTTTTATTTTGATGTGTCTTTGTCTGTTTTTGTTATCAGGGTAATAATGGTCTTGTAAAATGAGTTTGCAGGTATTTCCTCCTCCTCTTTTTTTGGAATAGTTTTTGTAGGATTGTTATTAGTTCCTTAAATGTTTGACAAAAATGAGCAGTAGGGAAACCATTAGGTCCTGAGCTTTTCTTTACTGAGAGAGGTTTATTACAGCTTCGACCTTGTTATTTGCTATTGGTCTGTTTAGGTTTTGGACTTCTTGTTGGTTAAATTTTGATAGGCTCTATCTATAAAAGTGTTCATTTCTTCTAGATTTTTCAATATTGGCATGTAGTTAGTTGCTCATAGTAGCCACTAATGATTATTTGAATTTCTGTATTATCAGATGTAATGTCTCCTTTTGCATTTCTAATTTTATTTATTTGTATCTTCACTGTTTTTTCTTAGTCTGGCTAAAGGTTTGTCAATTTTGTTTAACATTAAAAAAAACTTTTTGTTTTATTGATCTTTTGTAATTTTTTAATTTCAATTTTGTCAATTTATGCTCTGATCTATATTTTTTTTCTTCCACTAATGTTGGTTTTGGTTTTCTCTTGCCTTTCTAAATGTTTAAGATGCATCATTAGATTGTTTCTTTGGAGTTTTTCTCTTTTTTTATATATAGGCATGTGTGGCTATAAACTTTCATCTTAATACTGCTTTTTCTGGGGGGGCGGAGCAAGATGGCCGAATAGGAAGAGCTCCAGTCTCCAACTCCCAGCGCGAGCCACACAGAAGACCGGTGATTTCTGCATTTTCAACTGAGGTACTGGGTTCATCTCACTGGGGAGTGCCGGACGATCGGCGCTGGTCAGCTGCTGCAGCCCGACCAGCGAGAGCTGAAGCAGGGCGAGGCATCGCCTCACCTGGGAAGCGCAAGGGGGAAGGGAATCCCTTTTCCTAGCCAGGGGAACTGAGACACACAACACCTGGAAAATCGGGTAACTCCCACCCCAATATTGCGCTTTAAGCAAACAGGCACACCAGGAGATCATATCCCACACCTGGCCGGGAGGGTCCCACACCCACGGAGCCTCCCTCATTGCTAGCACAGCAGTCTGTGATCTACCGGCAAGGCAGCAGCGAGGCTGGGGGAGGGGCGCCCGCCATTGCTGAGGCTTAAGTAGGTAAACAAAGCTGCTGGGAAGCTCGAACTGGGTGGAGCTCACAGCAGCTCAAGGAAACCTGCCTGTCTCTGTAGACTCCACCTCTGGGGACAGGGCACAGCTACACAACAACAACAACAACAACAACAAAAAAGCAGCAGAAACCTCTACAGACACAAACGACTCTGTCTGATGGCTTTGAAGAGAGCAGTGGATCTCCCAACACGGAGGTTGAGATCTGAGAAGGGACAGACTGCCTGCTCAAGAGGGTCCCTGACCCCTGAGTAGCCTAACTGGGAGACATCCCCCACTAGGGGCAGTCTGACACCCCACACCTCACAGGGTGGAGTACACCCCTGAGAGGAAGCTTCCAAAGCAAGAATCAGACAGGTACACTCGCTGTTCAGAAATATTCTATCTTCTGCAGCCTCTGCTGCTGATACCCAGGCAAACAGGGTCTGGAGTGGACCTCAAGCAATCTCCAACAGACCTACAGCTGAGGGTCCTGACTGTTAGAAGGAAAACTATCAAACAGGAAGGACACCTACACCAAAACCCCATCAGTACATCACCATCATCAAAGACCAGAGGCAGATAAAACCACAAAGATGGGGAAAAAGCAGGGCAGAAAAGCTGGAAATTCAAAAAATAAGAGCGCATCTCCCCCGGCAAAGGAGCGCAGCTCATCGCCAGCAACGGATCAAAGCTGGACGGAGAATGACTTTGACGAGATGAGAGAAGAAGGCTTCAGTCCATCAAACTTCTCAGAGCTAAAGGAGGAATTACGTACCCAGCGCAAAGAAACTAAAAATCTTGAAAAAAAAGTGGAAGAATTAACGGCTAGAGTAATTAATGCAGAGAAGATCATAAACGAAATGAAAGAGATGAAAACCATGACACGAGAAATACGTGACAAATGCACAAGTTTCAGTAACCGACTCGATCAACTGGAAGAAAGAGTATCAGCGATTGAGGATCAAATGAATGAAATGAAGTGAGAAGAGAAACCAAAAGAAAAAAGAAGAAAAAGAAATGAACAAAGCCTGTAAGAAGTATGGGATTATGTAAAAAGACCAAATCTACGTCTGATTGGGGTGCCTGAAAGTGAGGGGGAAAATGGAACCAAGTTGGAAAACACTCTTCAGGATATCATCCAGGAGAACTTCCCCAACCTAGTAGGGCAGGTCAACATTCAAATCCAGGAAATACAGAGAACACCACAAAGATACTCCTCGAGAAGAGCAACTCCAAGACACATAATTGCCAGATTCACCAAAGTTGAAATGAAGGAAAAAATCTTAAGGGCAGCCAGAGAGAAAGGTCGGGTTACCCACAAAGGGAAGCCCATCAGACTCACAGCAGATCTCTCGGCAGAAACTCTCCAAGCCAGAAGAGAGTGGGGGCCAATATTCAACATTCTTAAAGAAAAGAATTTTCAACCCAGAATTTCATATCCAGCCAAACTAAGTTTCATAAGTGAAGGAGAAATAAAATCCTTTACAGATAAGCAAATGCTTAGAGATTTTGTCACCACTAGGCCTGCCTTACAAGAGACCCTGAAGGAAGCACTCAACATGGAAAGGAACAACCGGTACCAGCCATCTCCAAAACATGCCAAAATGTAAAGACCATCGAGGCTAGGAAGAAACTGCATCAACTAATGAGCAAAATAACCAGTTAATATCATAATGGCAGGATCAAGTTCACACATAACAATCTTAACCTTAAATGTAAATGGACTAAATGCTCCAATGAAAAGACACAGACTGGCAAACTGGATAAAGAGTCAAGACCCATCAGTCTGCTGTATTCAGGAGACCCATCTCACACGCAGAGACATACATAGGCTCAAAATAAAGGGATGGAGGAAGATTTACCAAGCAAATGGAGAACAAAAAAAAGCAGGGGTTGCAATCCTAGTCTCTGATAAAACAGACTTTAAACCATCAAAGATCAAAAGAGACAAAGAAGGCCATTACATAATGGTAAAGGGATCAATTCAACAGGAAGAGCTAACTATCCTAAATATATATGCACCCAATACAGGAGCACCCAGATTCATAAAGCAAGTCCTTAGAGACTTACAAAGAGACTTAGACTCCCATACAATAATAATGGGAGACTTCAACACTCCACTGTCAACATTAGACAGATCAACAAGACAGAAAGTTAACAAGGATATCCAGGAATTGAACTCATCTCTGCAGCAAGCAGACCTAATAGACATCTATAGAACTCTCCACCCCGAATCAACAGAATATACATTCTTCTCAGCACCACATCGTACTTACTCCAAAATTGACCATATAATTGGAAGTAAAGCACTCCTCAGCAAATGTACAAGAACAGAAATTATAACAAACTGTCTCTCAGACCACAGTGCAATCAAACTAGAACTCAGGACTAAGAAACTCAATCAAAACCGCTCCACTACATGGAAACTGAACAACCTGCTCCTGAATGACTACTGGGTACATAACGAAATGAAGGCAGAAATAAAGATGTTCTTTGAAACCAATGAGAACAAAGATACAACATACCAGAATCTCTGGGACACATTTAAAGCAGTGTGTAGAGGGAAATTTATAGCACTAAATGCCCACAAGAGAAAGCAGGAAAGATCAAAAATTGACACTCTAACATCGCAATTAAAAGAACTAGAGAAGCAAGAGCAAACACATTCGAAAGCTAGCAGAAGGCAAGAAATAACTAAGATCAGAGCAGAACTGAAGGAGATAGAGACACAAAAAACCCTCCAAAAAATCAATGAATCCAGGAGTTGGTTTTTTGAAAAGATCAACAAAATTGACAGACCACTAGCAAGACTAATAAAGAAGAAAAGAGAGAAGAATCAAATTGACGCAATTAAAAATGATAAAGGGGATATCACCACCGACCCCACAGAAATACAAACTACCATCAGAGAATACTATAAACACCTCTACGCAAATAAACTGGAAAACCTAGAAGAAATGGATAATTTCCTGGACACTTACACTCTTCCAAGACTAAACCAGGAAGAAGTTGAATCCCTGAATAGACCAATAGTAGGCTCTGAAATTGAGGCAATAATTAATAGCCTACCAACCAAAAAAAGTCCAGGACCAGATGGATTCACAGCTGAATTCTACCAGAGGTATAAGGAGGAGTTGGTACCATTCCTTCTGAAACTATTCCAATCAATAGAAAAAGAGGGAATCCTCCCTAACTCATTTTATGAGGCCAACATCATCCTGATACCAAAGCCTGGCAGAGACACAACAAAAACAGAGAATTTTAGACCAATATCCCTGATGAACATCGATGCAAAAATCCTCAATAAAATACTGGCAAACCGGATTCAACAACACATCAAAAAGCTTATCCACCATGATCAAGTGGGCTTCATCCCTGGGATGCAAGGCTGCTTCAACATTCGCAAATCAATAAACATAATCCAGCATATAAACAGAACCAAAGACAAGAACCACATGATTATCTCAATAGATGCAGAAAAGGCTTTTGACAGAATTCAACAGCCCTTCATGCTAAAAACGCTCAATAAATTCGGTCTTGATGGAACGTACCTCAACATAATAAGAGCTATTTATGACAAACCCACAGCCAATATCATACTGAATGGGCAAAAACTGGAAAAATTCCCTTTGAAAACTGGCACAAGACAGGGATGCCCTCTCTCACCACTCCTATTCAACATAGTGTTGGAAGTTCTGGCTAGGGCAATTAGGCAAGAGAAAGAAATCAGGGGTATTCAGTTAGGAAAAGAAGAAGTCAAATTGTCCCTGTTTGCAGATGACATGATTGTATATTTAGAAAACCCCATTGTCTCAGCCCAAAATCTCCTTAAGATGATAAGCAACTTCAGCAAAGTCTCAGGATACAAAATTAATGTGCAAAAATCACAAGCATTCTTATACACCAATAACAGACAAACACAGAGCCAAATCATGAATGAACTTCCATTCACAATTGCTACAAAGAGAATAAAATACCTAGGAATCCAACTTACAAGGGATGTAAAGGACCTCTTCAAGGAGAACTACAAACCACTGCTCAGTGAAATAAAAGAGGACACAAACAAATGGAAGAACATACCATGCTCATGGATAGGAAGAATCAATATTGTGAAAATGGCCATACTGCCCAAGGTAATTTATAGATTCAATGCCATCCCCATCAAGCTACCAATGAGTTTCTTCACAGAATTGGAAAAAACTGCTTTAAAGTTCATATGGAACCAAAAAAGAGCCCGCATCTCCAAGACAATCCTAAGTCAAAAGAACAAAGCTGGAGGCATCACGCTACCTGACTTCAAACTATACTACAAGGCTACAGTAACCAAAACAGCATGGTACTGGTACCAAAACAGAGATATAGACCAATGGAACAGAACAGAGTCCTCAGAAATAATACCACACATCTACAGCCATCTGATCTTTGACAAACCTGAGAAAAACAAGAAATGGGGAAAGGATTCCCTATTTAATAAATGGTGCTGGGAAAATTGGCTAGCCATAAGTAGAAAGCTGAAACTGGATCCTTTCCTTACTCCTTATACGAAAATTAATTCAAGATGGATTAGAAACTTAAATGTTAGACCTAATACCATAAAAATCCTAGAGGAAAATCTAGGTAGTACCATTCAGGACATAGGCATGGGCAAAGACTTCATGTCTAAAACACCAAAAGCAACGGCAGCAAAAGCTAAAATTGACAAATGGGATCTAATTAAACTAAAGAGCTTCTGCACAGCAAAAGAAACTACCATCAGAGTGAACAGGCAACCTACAGAATGGGAGAAAATGTTTGCAATCTACTCATCTGACAAAGGGCTAATATCCAGAACCTACAAAGAACTCAAACAAATTTACAAGAAAAAAACAAACAACCCCATCAAAAAGTGGGCAAAGGATATGAACAGACATTTCTCAAAAGAAGACATTCATACAGCCAACAGACACATGAAAAAATGCTCATCATCACTGGCCATCAGAGAAATGCAAATCAAAACCACAATGAGATACCATCTCACACCAGTTAGAATGGCGATCATTAAAAAGTCAGGAAACAACAGGTGCTGGAGAGGATGTGGAGAAATAGGAACACTTTTACACTGTTGGTGGGATTGTAAACTAGTTCAACCATTATGGAAAACAGTATGGCGATTCCTCAAGGATCTAGAACTAGATGTACCATATGACCCAGCCATCCCATTACTGGGGATATACCCAAAGGATTATAAATTATGCTGCTATAAAGACACATGCACACGTATGTTTATTGCAGCACTATTCACAATAGCAAAGACTTGGAATCAACCCAAGTGTCCATCAGTGACAGATTGGATTAAGAAAATGTGGCACATATACACCATGGAATACTATGCAGCCATAAAAAAGGATGAGTTTGCATCCTTTGTAGGGACATGGATGCAGCTGGAAACCATCATTCTTAGCAAGCTATCACAAGAACAGAAAACCAAACACCGCATGTTCTCACTCATAGGTGGGAACTGAACAATGAGATCACTTGGACTCGGGAAGGGGAACATCACACACCGGGGCCTATCATGGGGAGGGGGGAGGGGGGAGGGATTGCATTGGGAGTTATACCTGATGCAAATGATGAGTTGATGGGTGCAGCAGACTAACATGGCACAAGTATACATATGTAACAAACCTGCACGTTATGCACATGTACCCTACAACTTAAAGTATAATAATAATAAATAAATTAAAAAAAAATACTGCTTTTTCTGTATCTCATAGGTTTTGATATCTCATGTTTTCATTGTGATTTATTGTCAGAAATTTTTCAATTTCCTTTTTGTTTTCTTCATTGGTCATTCAGGAGAATAGTGTTTTCTTGTTTCTTATTTTATTTTTCTCATTCCTTTATTTTTTATGTTTGTGGGTAGATAGTAGGTGTATATGTTTAATTTCCATGTGTTTGTGTAGTTTCCAAAATTCCTTCTGTTACTGATTTCTACTTTTATTCTATTGTGGTTTGGAAAGATGTGTAGTATTATATCTAATTTTTGTCAATGTCATAACACTTCTTTGGTGACCTGACCTAACATATGTTCCATACTTGAGACTTGAGAATAGTCCATGTGCTGAGGAGAAGAATGTGTATTCGGCAGCTGTTGGATGAAATGGCCTATAAATATCTGTTAGATCCATTTGATCTATAGTGCAGATTAAGTCCAATGTTTATTTGTTGATTCGTATCTGGAAGATCTATCTAATGTTGAAAGTGGGGTGTTAAAATATCCAGCTATTATTGTATTGGGGCCTATCTCTCTCTTTAGCTCTAATAATATTTCCTTCACATATCTGGGTGCTCCATTATTGGGTGCATATATATTTAAACTGTTGTATTTTCTGGTTGAATTGACTTCTCTATCATTACATAGAGACCTTCTTTTGTCTCTTCTTATGTTTTTTGGTTTTGAAATCTATTTTGTCTGATATAAGTGTAGTGATTTCTGCTCTTTGCTATTTGGGCTTGCTTGTTCTAGTCCTTTTTGGGAAGACTTTTCAGATATTTGAAAGGACTTGCATGTTGTGATATAATCTGTACTTGCGTTGGGGACACCTCAGCCCTAGTAACACTGTGATTCTTGCAGACTTGTAGAGGTACTGCCTTAATGCAGTATCTCGGCAAATTCTCTGGATTACCAGGCAGAAACTCTTGTTTTCTTCACTGACTTTCTCCCAAATATACAGAATCTTTTTCTCTCTCTCTCTCTTTCTCTCTCTCTCTCTCTCTGTCTCTCTCTATCTCTCTCTTCTGAGACACCTGAAGCTGCAGTTGGAGTGACACAAGTATCCCTGCAGCCATCACCACTATGATTGTGCTGGGTCAGACTTGAAGCCAGCAGAGCACTGTGCCTCACCCAAGACACTCCTTGGATACTGCCTATGTTCACTCAAGACCCTGATGCTCTCCAATTAGCAGAGGACAAGGCCAGCCAGGCCTGTGGCCTTCCATTCACAATGGCAAGTTCCTCCAGGCCTTGGGTTTGTCCAGAGGTGCCCTCTGGGACTCAAGAGACTGGAGTAGTAAAGCTTAGAAGTCTACCTGGTGTTCACTGAAACCACAAGATGCAGTCATTCCCACTCTTTTCTCCCTTTTCCAAAGGCAGAGGATCACCCTGTAGTCCCTGCTTGCATACGTCACGCTGTGGGGTACTGCCAGACTACTGCAGATGTTCTCTTAAGGTCCAGGGGCTCTTCAGTCAGCTTATAGTAAATGCTACCTGGCCTGGAACTCCCCCTTCAGGGCAATGGACTCACCTCTGGCCCAGGGAAAGTTCAGAAATTCCATCTGATGTCAAGTCCTGGAATTGGGGACTCCAAGAGCCCACTTGCTTCTCTACTTCCCTGTGGCTGTGCTGGTACCTAAGGCTCAAGACAAAGTCCCCTTCACTTTTGTGTTTGCTTATCTCAAGCAGAAGTTTCACCTCATAGCCACCTCTGCCAGTAATTACCTGAAGCCAACAAGTCTCAGAGGCTCACCCAGGACCCTCAACATAATACCTTGATATCTCTGCTGGTTATTTGGGTCCCAAGGGCTCTTCAGTTAGCAGTTGATGTATGTTGCCAGGAACTAATTATTTCCTTCAAAGCAGAGGGTCATTTTCTGACCTTTGATGTGTCTAGAAATGTTGTCTGTGAGCTATGGCCTGAGACAGGGGTCTCATGACTCTGAACAGTGACCTGTCCTGTGGCTGAGTGTAAATCTTAGGTGTAAGACAGAGTCCTCCTGAAGAGATGGAAAATTCTTCCCTCTTCTCTCTTCAAGCAGAAAGAAAGATTCTCTTTTGGAGCTGTGAGCTGTGTATCCTGGGGTTAGGGGAAGGATGATGCCATCACTCCCTTTGCTGCCCCAGCTTGTGTCTCAGGAGGTTTCATGCCCCACCAGTTCACTGTCTCTGGGACCAGTTCAGCACTAGGACTCACTTGAAAGTTGCAGTCCTTTAGGTCTAGACTGCCTTTCATGCTTATTTAGAGATACAAAGCACTGTAGCCTGGGGTGGCAAGGTTAGCAGGAACTCAAGTTTCAACCACTGGGATCAGTAATTCCCCTTTGGCTAGGGCTGTTTTAAATGCTGCCTTTGTGGGCAGGCATCAGCTGAATGTGGTCTAGTTTTCCTTTCTGCTCTAGCATTACAGTGCTGAGTTTGTTGCCTCACAACCGCTGTGCTTTCTCTCCTTCAGCACTCAGAGATGCTCTCTGCACCATGCCACTGCTGCAGCTGCCAGTGGTAGGGGGAGATGGGTGGCAACGGCAATTCAAGACTTTTTCTACTTCTTCAGTTCTTGTTTCAGTGAAGTTAACACCAGGAACTGTAAGGGCTCACTTGATTGATTTTTGTTTCTTATGAAGGGTTGTTGTTTGTGTAGATAGTCGATAAACTGGTATCTTTGAAGGGGATATGATCAGTGGAGCGCTCTATTCTGCCATCTTGATCAACTCATCTTGGTTTTGATTCGCTTTTATCTGATGATTACTGATGTGAAGCATTTTTTTTTCATTTTTGTTGACTACTCTTAAGTCTTGTTTTTGAGAAGCATTGCTCATCTCTTTCACCCATTTTTTAATGGAGTTATTTGAATTTTGCTTGTATAATTGTTTCCGTTTCTTTTATATTCTGGATATTAGACCTTTGTCAGATGCATTGTTTGGAAATATTTTCTCCCATTCTGTAGGTTTTTTACTCTGTTGATAGTTTCTCTTGCTGTGCAGAAGCACTTCAGTTTAATTTGGTCCCACGTGTCAATTTTTGATTTTCTTGTAATTGCTTTTAATGACTTAGTAATACATTCTTTTTCAAGAACAATTTCCAGAAGGGTGTTTCCTAGGTTTTCTTCTAGGATTCTTATAGGTTGAGGTGTTACATCTAAATTTTTAATCCATGTTTAGTTAATTTTTGCATATGGTGAAATGTAGGAGTCTAGTTTTATTCTTCTACATATGGCTAGCAGGTATCCCAGCGATATTTATTGAATAGGGTGTACTTTCCCCATTATTTGTTATCATCAAGTTTGCCAAGATTACATAGCTGCAGGTGTGCAGCTTTATTTTGGAGTTCTCTTTCCGCCCCCCCCATCTTTGGACTATGTGTCTGTTTTAGTACCAATACCCCACTGTGTTGTTTACTGTATCCTTATGGTATAGTTTGAAGTTGGGTAATGTGATACCTCTGGCTTCATTCCTTTTGCTTAGAATTGCTTTGGCTATTTGGGTCATTATTGCTTCCATATGAATTGTAAAATTGTTTTTCTATAAAAAATGACATTGATAGTTTGATTGGAACAGCATTGAATCTGTAGATTACTTTGAGCTGTATGGCCATTTTAACAAAACTGACTCTTCTTATTCATGAGCATGGAATGTTTTGCCATTTGTTTCATCTATAATTTCTTTCAGCAGCAGTGTTTTGTAGTTCTCCTTGTAGAGATCTTTCAACTCCTCAGTTAGATGTATTCCTGTTTTTTTCTTGTTTTTGTTTGTTTGTTTGTTTGTTTGTTTGTTTGTTTTTAGATGGAGTCTCACTCTGTAGTCCAAGCTGGAGTTCAGTGGCGTGATCTTGGCTCACTGCAACCTCCACCTCCTGGGCTCAAATGATTCTCATGCCTCAGTCTCCTGAGTAGCTGGGAATACAGGCCCATGCCACCACACCTGACTAATTGTTTGTATTTTAGTAGAGACGAGGTTTCACCATGTTTCCCAAGGTGGTCTCGAACTCCTGTGCTCAGGCAATCCACCTGCCTCGACCTCTCAAAGTGCTGGGATTGCAGGCGTGAGCCACCATGCCCAGCAGTTAGATGTATTCCTAGGTATTTTATTTATTTGTGGCTATTGTAAATGGGATTGTGTTCCATATTTGACTTTTGGCTTGAATGTTACTGGTGTATAAAAACTCTACTAATTTTTATATGTTGATTTTGTATCCGGAAAGTCATTTGCCAGTTCCACAAGCCATTTGGTGGAGTCTTTAGGGTTTTCTAGGTAGAGAATCAATTCATCCATGAGGAGAGATAGCTTGACTTCTTTTCTTATTGGGATGCCATTTATGCTTTTCTCTTGACTGATTGCTTTGGCTAAGACTTCCGGTACTATGTTGAATAGGAGGAATGAGATTGGGCATCCTTGTCTTTTTCCATTTTCAAGGAAATGCTTCTGGTTTTTGCCTATTCAGTATGATGATGGCTGTATGTTTGTCATAGATAGCTCTTATTTTGTAACATGTTCCTTTGATGCCCATGCTGTTGAGTGTTGAGGTTTTTTTTTTTTTTTTTTTTTTTTTTTTTTTTTTAAATCATGAAGGGATATTGTATTTTATCAAAAGCTTTTTTTATATCTGTTGAAATGATAATATGGTTTTTGTTTTTAATTTTGTTTATGTAGTGAATTACATTTATTGATGTTCATATATTGAACCAGCCTTGCATACTAGGAATAAATTCTACTTGATTGTGCTGAATTAACTTTTTGATATGCTGCTAGATTTAGTTTGCTAGGATTTTATTGAGGATTTTTGTGTTTATGTTTATCAGATATATTGGCCTGTAACTTTCTTTTTTCCTTGTGCCTTTGCTGAGTTTTAGTAAGAATGATCCTGGCCTCATAGAATGAGTTAGGGAAGAGTCCCTTCTCCTCAAATTTTTGGAATAGTATCAATAGAATGGGTACCAGCTCTTTGTTGTATGCCTGGTGTAATTCAACTATGAATCCATCTGGTCCAGAGCATTTTTGGTTGGTAGGTTTTATATTGTTTATTCTATTTTGGAGCTTGATATTAATCTGATCAGCATTTTAATTTCTTCCTGATTTTATCTTGAGAGATTGCGTGTTTACAGGCATTTATCCATTTCCTCTAGGTTTTCTAATTTGTATATGTAGAATCTCTGAGGTTCTTTTGTATTTCTGTGAGATTAATTGTAACGTCACCTTTGTTATTTTTGTATGTACTTATTTCAATCTTTTCTCTCTTTTTTTTTTTTTTTCTTTTTGGTTAATGCAGCTGGTGGTCTATCAATCAATCTTTTTTTCCTTTCAAAAATTTAACTTTTGGTTGCATTGAGTGTTTGGATTTTTGGGTCTCAATTTTTTCAACTCTGCCCTGATTTTAGTTATTTCTTTACTTCTGCCAGCTTTCAGGTTAATTTGTTCCTGTTTTCCCAATTCCCTTGTGTGTGATGTTAAATTGTTAATTTGAGATCTTTCTAACTTTTTAAGGTAAGCACTTAATAATATAAATTTTGACTTAATGTGGCTTTTGCTGCATTCAGAGATTTTGGTGTGTTGTGACTTTGTTTTTATTTATTTCAGAGATTTATTTATTTATGCATTAACTTTATGGTTAATGCAAAATCACTCAGGAGCAAATTGCTTAATTTACATGTAATTATGTGGTTTTGAGAGATCTTGGTATTGACTTATATTTTTATTACAATGTGCTCTAATAGTATGTTTAATATGATTTTTTTTTAAATTTTTTGATACCTGCTTTATGGCCAAGCATGTAGTAAATCTTGGGGGTATGTTCTGTGTACAAATGAGAGGAATGTAAATTCTGTGGTAGATGGGTGGAGTAATCTGTAGATGTTTATTAGTTCCAACTGGCCAAATGTCACATTTAATTCCAGAATTTTTTTTGTTAGTATTCTGCTTCAGTGATCTGTCTAATGTTTACAGTGGGGTGTTGAAGTCTCCTACTATTATCAGGTGGCTGTCTCAGTCTCTTTATAGGTCTAGAAGTACTTCTTTTTGTGAATCCCAGTGCTCCAATGTTGGGTTCATATATATTTAGGATAGCTAACCCTTTTTGTTGAATTGAACCATTTTTCATTGTGTAATGCTCTTCTTTTTCCTTTTTTTTTTACTATTGCTGATTTAAAGTCTGTTTTATCTAAGTATAATGATAACTTCTGCTGTATTTTGTTCTCCATTTGCAGTGTGACTCTTCAACCCTTTACCTTGGGCCTATGGGTTTTGTTACAAGTGAGATGGTTCTCTTGAAGACAGCAAATTAATGGGTCTTGATTTTTCTTATCCAGATTGCCACTCTGTGCTTTTTAAATGGGACATTTAGACCATTTACATTCAAGATTAATATTAATATGTGAGGTTTTGTGACTAGTTGCTCCGTAGTGTCTATTGTGTGGTTGCTTTATAGTGTCTGTGGGCTATGTAATTAGGAGTGTTTTGTGGTGACAGGTATTATTATTTTGTTTCTATATTTAGAACTCTCAAGGATCTCTTGTATGGTTTGTGTAGTGGTTACAAATTCCCTTAGCACTTGGTTGTCTGAAAAATATTTTATGTCTCCTTCATTTATGAAGTTGAGTTTGGTGGGATAAAAAATTATTGATTGGAATTTCTTTTCTTTAAAGATACTGAAGATAGGCCTCCAATCTCTCCTACCTTGTAAGGATTTTGCTGAGAAGTCTTCTGTTAGCCTGTTGAGGCTCCCTCCGTATGTCATCTGACCTTTTTCTACAGCTGCCTTTAAGATTTCTTCTTTAGCATATATCTTGGACAATCTGATGACTATATGCCTTGGTGATGTTCATTTTATATAGTCCCGTGCAGGTGTTCTCTGTATTTCTTGAATCCGGATGTCTACCTCTCTAATGAGATTATGGAAATTTTTTTCAATGACTCTAATATGTTTTCCAGGTTGTTTGCTTGTTTTCCTCTCTCAGGAAGCCAATAATTCCTAAATTTAGTCATATTACATAATCCCATATTTCTTGGAAACTTTGTTCATTTGTTAACAATTATGTTTTCTTTATTTTTCTGACTGGATTAGTTCAAAAGACCAGTCTTCAAGTTCCGGAAGTCTTTTTTCTGTTTGGTGCAGCCTATTGATAAAGCTTCCCATTTTATTTTGAAATTCCTTATGTGAATGTTTCAATTTTAGAATTTCTTTTTGGTTTCTTTTTAAGATGTTTATCTCTTCCTTCATTTCCTGGATCACTTTAGATTTTTCTTTGTGTTTATTTTCAACCTTGTTTTTGATCACATTGAACTTCCTTGCAAATTGTGCTATGAATTCTTTAAGTGTCACTTCTGAGTTTCTATTTTTGCTGGACACCATTGCTGGAGGGCTAGTGTGATCCTTTGGTAGCTTCACTATCTTCAGATTTTTCATGGTGCCAGATTTTTTTATGCTGGTTCCTTCTCATTTGGAGATGCTGACACTTCTAATTTTTGTAATTGTTTTCGTGTGGGTGAATTTTGTTTCTTTTTCTTTCCTTTCCTATAATTTTGTTTTTTGTTTTTCGTTTTCTTTCCTTTCCCCTTTCCACCTGTCTCTGTGCGACTGTAGAGAATACTGGGTAGTCTTTTGGCTTTGTTTCTCTTAGTCCTACGCACTTCTTTCCGCGAGTTTTATTTTAGGCTGTGCAGTTTAACCTACGAGCCAGTAGATGGCACTCATGGGTAAGAGCTAGCTGTGGCCTACATGGCGGACTATACGCTTGATCTTTGTTTACTGGCAGATACTCTCTGTTGCCTTGGGTAATGAGCTTATTTAGCGAATATACAGAAGTCTCAGCTTCCTGCTCAGCCCCAGGGGGCTTGTGGCCACAATGAGTAGGGCCAGACTAGGCAGATCTGCCTACAGATCACCCAGTGGTCGACACAAAGACCTCTTCTGAAGGAGAATTTAGTGGGCAGCACTGAGGGGTGTACCTAGATGTGAAGCTAGGGAACATCCTCAGTGACAAGTTCTCTGCATGAGAATAAGAGATGGCCTAAACTCCTAATCCGTGAGATTGGGTGATTCACATGCCTGGAAATATGGGTGGGTGTGGAGCAGAGAGCGCATCCCTGCACCAAGATCTCTGCACAAGAGGTGTGGGGAAACTCTGCACAAGAGTGTGGGGAAACTCAGGCGGCTGAACAAGGCAAGCAGGTGCTCATCTGCTTAAGCCTGTAGCAGAGGGTCTCACAGCACCATAATCTATGTCCAGGAAGAGTGGGGCAGCTGAGACTGCTTAACTGGATGAGTGGATGCTTTGAATGCCTGGAGATATGCCTGGGCATAAAGCAGAGAGAGCCTCTATGCACCAGGATCTCTGCACAGGAAGAGTGGGGAATGTCAGAGTGCTGATCCAGGTAAGCAGGTACTCCAAATGCCTGGAGATCCGCCTGGTGTGGAGCAGAGAGGGTTCCCCTGCACCAAATTCTTTTAATCAGCCAGATGACATCAAGAAAGCTGTTTGCTATTGTACTCTCCCCCAGGTTCTGGGGTGTCCTTCATGATTCTGGTGGATTTCCATTTTTCCTTCTTGAATTAAAGCTCTCAGAATAGATCTTTATGCACTACTGTCACCAGAAAGGGATCCAGATACAAACCCCAAGAGTGGGTTCTTGGATCTCACACAAGAAAGAATTCAAGGTGAATCTGTAAAGTGAAAGCAAGTTTATTAAGAAATAAAGGAATAAAAGAATAGCTACTCCATAGAGCAGCCCCAAGGGCTGCTGGTTGCCCATTTTTGTGGTTATTTATCTCTTGATTATATGCTAAACAAAGGGTGGAATTTTTATGCCTCCCCGTTTTAGACCATAAAGGGTAACTTCCTGATGTTGCCATGGCATTTGTAAATTGTCATGGCGCTGATGGGAGTGTAATAGTGAGGATGACCAGTGGTCACCCTCATAGCCATCTTGGTTTTGGTGGGTTTTGGCCAGCTTCTTTACTGCAACTTGTTTTATCAACAAGGTCTTTATAACCTGTATCTTGTGCTGATCTCCTGTCTCATCCTGTGACTTAGAATGCCTTAACCATCTGAGAATGCAGCCCAGTAGGTTTCAGCCTCATTTCACCCAGCCCCTACTGAAGATGGAGTTGCTCTGGTTCAATCACTTCTGACATTATCTTGCTATTTCCAAGTGGCTAAGGCACAACAAAACCTCTAATCTGCACCAAAAAAAAAAAAAAAAAAAAATTCTGGATCTTTTTAAATTTCATTCCACAATGTCTTTAAATTTTTAGAGTAAATTTGAATTTCCATTGTTAAATTTGACTCAAATCATTTTATTCTTTCTGATGCTATTCTAGATGGAACTGTTTTCTTAATATAATTTTTTTATTATCTATTACATACATATACAAATGCAATTGATTTTTGAACATTGATCTTGTGTCTTGAGCTTTGACAAACATGTATTAGTACTAATAATTTTTAGTAGATTCGTTATGATTTTCTGCATATAAGAATATATCATTTGCAAATAAAGATACTTTTTTCTTTCCAATTTAGATGTTTTTTATTTCTTTTCTTTCCCTAATTTCTCTGGTTAGAAGTTCCATTACAATGTTAAATAGAAGTGAGAAAGCAGCTATCCTTGTTTCATTTCTTAGGGGAAAAAATCCAGTATTTCACCATTAAACATGATTTATGTTATGAGTTTTTTATAGTCTTCCTTTATCAGAGAGTTTTCTGTTTCTAGTTTGTTAGGTGTCTTTATCATAAAAGGGTGTAGAATGTCATCAGACTTTTTTCTGCATGTATTGATATGACCTTGTGGTTTTGTTTTTTATTCTATTAATATAGTGTATTACATTAATTGATTTTTGCATGTTAAACAAACCTTGCATTTTGGGGATAAATCCCAGTCATGATGTGTAATCCTCTTAATATGTTTCTGAATTAAGTTTGCTAGTATTGTGTTGAGGGTTTTTGCATCTGTTTTCACAAGAGATATTGGTCTATTCTTTTATTGTGGTATCTTTATGTGGCTTTGGAATCAGGGTAATTCTGACTTCATAGTATATATTAGAAAGTGTTCTCTTATATTTTAGGAGAATAATTGGTGCTAATTCTTCTTTTAATGTTTGTTAGACCTCACTATTGAAATCATCTTGTCCTGTGCTCTTCCTTTTTTTTTTTTTTTTTAAAAACAGGTCTCACTCTGTCACCCAGGCTGCAGTGCAATGTCATGATCTTGGCTCACTGCAACCTCTGCCTCCCAGCCTCAAGCAATCCTCTCACCTCACCCACCTAAGTAGCTTGGACTATGGGTGTATACCACTACACCCAGCTATTTATAAATATAATTTTGTAGACATGAGATTTTTCCATTTTGCCCAGGCTGGTCTCCAACACCTGGACTCAAGTGATCCATCCACCTTGGCCTCCCAAAGTGCTGGGATTACAGGTGTGAGCCACCACACCCAGCCTGGATATTCTTGATTACTGACACAACCTCTTCAATTATAGATCTGTTCAAATTCTCTATTTCTTCTTGAGCAAGTTTTGATAGTTGCTTTCTAGAAATTTGTTCATTTCATCTACATTATCTAATTTGTTAATGCACAAGCGTTCATAATGTTTTTCTATAATCCTTTTTATTCTGTAAGCACTAGAGTAATGCCCCATTTTCATTTCTATTTTTAGTAATTTGAGTCTTCTCTCTTTTCCTAGTCAGTCTAGCTAAAGACTTGCCAATGTCATTGATTTTTTTCAAAGAGGAAACTTTTGGTTTCATAGATTCTCTGTATTGTTTTTTTCATTCTCTGCTCAACTTTCTCTCCCCTAATCTTTATTATTTCTTCCATCTTCTAGCTTTGAATTTAACTTGTTCTTTTCCTAATTCTTTGAGGAATAAGGTGATGTTATTGGTTTGGAATCTTTCTTTCTATATAATGTAAGTATCAACAACTATACATTTTCCTGTGATCACTGTTTTTGCTGCATCCCATAGATATTTGTATGCTGTATTTTCACTTTCTTTTGTCTCAAAATCTTTCAAAATTTTTCTTTTAATTTGTCTTTGACTCTTGGTTGTTTAAGAGTGTGTTGTTTAATTTCTACATATTTGTGGATTTTCCACGTTTTTTCCACTGTTGATTTCTTGTTTTTTTCCATTCTACTTGGAGAACATAGCTTACATTATTTTTAACCTTTTTAAATATATTTGTTTCTTATGCTCTATCATATAGTCTATACTGGAGAATGTTCCATGTAGATTTAATAATAATTTATTTGTTGCTTAGCGGAATGTTTTGTTGGTGTCTCTTAAGTCTAACTGGTTTTCTATTTATTTTTTGATCTTTTGTCTAATTGTTATATCCATTATTGAATATGGGGTATTGAAATGCCCAACTCTCCTTGTCCATTTCTGTCAAGTTTTGATTCATGTATTTTGGTACTTTCCTATTAAATATATGTATACTTATAATTGTACTATCCCCGTGGTGGGTTCAATGTTTTATCATTATAAAATGTTCCTCATCAGCTATAGTGTGTGTTTTAAAGTCCTCTGTGTTTAATATTAGTATAGTCACTTAAACTTTCTGTGGCTGCTGTTTGTATGATTTATATTTTTTCATCCTTTTACATTCATTTTGTATTTTGAAATCTATACTGTGAATTGTCTAGGTGGCATATAGGTGACTCTTATTTTGTTATGCCATCTGACAATCTCTGCTCTTGACTGGATTGTTTAATCCATCCACATTTAATGTTATTACTGTTATAGTAAGATTTAAGTATGCCATTTTACTTTTTTATTTCCAATTTGTTTCATGTCTTTTTTATCCTCTATTTCTTCTTTACTGCTTTCCTTTGCATTAAGTGAATATTTTCTAATGAAACATTTAATTATTTATCACAACCTTTTTGTAATTTATTTTTATTTCCTTAGTAGCTGCCCTACAGCTTACTATGCACATTTTAACTTACCAGAATGATCTTCAGATTCATGGCAGCTTAATTCCAATGAGATATAGAGATGTTACTTCTATATTACTGTATTATATTTTTCTATTTTATGGTATTAGTGGTTTTCATATATGTATACATTGTGTTAATGTTAAAAACCCATTAATACATTGTTATAATTATTATTTTATGCAAGTTTATGTCTTTTAGAGAATCTGAGATAAGAAAGGAGAACAAAGATATATCCTCTGGATAGGGTGAGCACTGTGTCCTCACACGGCAGAAGGCAGAAGGGCAAAAATGGTGCCTTACTAGTTGCCTCCAGCCCTTGTATAAGGTCACTAATGCCATCTATGAGGGGAGAACTTTCATGGCCTAATTACTTCCTAAAGGTATTACCTCTTATTACTGTTATATTAGGGATTAAGTTTTAATATAAATTTTGGAAGGGACACAAACATTCAAACCATAGCAGCATCCTTAGTCTTCAACTTCACCATTGCAAATAAAGTAAGTTTATTTGGGAAGAGAAAAGGATCTATCTGTTTTATGGCCTGCTTCTTCCACCAGGCAAAATCTCTGAGACATATCTGGAGCTGGGGTTGGGGACAATGGCACACTTATCTTTGAGTGATACTCCTACTCTAGGAGCTGAGTGCTCAGTGGAGGTGGGGGTAGACTTAGGTCTCCTTGACTCACTTCTCCTAGCTTGAGACCACTGCCTTATGAGCTGGAGAAAAAGTAATTGGGGCCTCAGTATTCTAAGCATTACCACATCCAATTTACAGCCTCCATTCCATGAGTGGGGATTGGCAAGAAGAAATGAGCCTCAACTTTTGGCCACACTCTCCCAACACTTAGCCTCAGCAACATGAAGCTGGGGTCAGGATAAGAAGTGCTGATGTCCTGCTACTCCAGAGAAAGAAGTCCCCTAACTGAGAGCTCTAGGGAAAGGGAACCCTGTGCTCTTAGCTATTGAGAGGAGTTAGCCAGCTTGCTTTAGGCAGACAGTAAAGGAAGGGTCCCAAGAGAACGTCCGACCCACCCAGGTCATTGCCTAATCCACACATACCACAAGGGCTTACACTAGATGTTTTGTGCAGGTAAGGAAACTTGCACAGGGGGCTTGCCTAAGGTTGTCCACAGTTACACAGATAACGGAAGTTATGCAGGAGACTTGCCTAAACATGCCAGAAGTGGAAAATTCCATCCCTTGACACATGTGCAGTAAAGAAAATAAATCAGTATTGAGTGACTCAGGCTAAAGGCCCACATGTGCCCTGGAAAGATGGGGCAGAGCCACCAGGAATTTACACCTTAAGCAAATAAGAAACCCAGTTCTATCAGCTTTTATATAAATGACTTTATATTCAACTGTGAAATGATAACCTGCTTTCAGGATCCCTCTGTTTGCTGAGAGCTTTCCTTCTGCTTAATAAATTCTACTCAGCCCTATTCACTCTCTGATGTCAATGTGCCTAATTCTTCTTGATTATGGAACAAGAACTCAGACCTCTCTGAGCTAAGGAGCAGGAAGACTGCAACACTTTGTCTGTCTACAATGTAGTTTCCTCCATCTTCCTGAATTATGAGAGAGGTATAAAGGAGAACTCTTGTATCAAATACCATAGACTCTCTTTCCTCAATGAATTTTAGTAGATTTTCTGAATATGTTTCTTCATTTGTTTTATGCTTTTAGGACCATTTTCAGAGACATTAAATAGTTGATTTTTTAAAATAATTTTTACAGAATTCACTGGAGAGTAGGTCCATGTAGCTCTTCACACTGTCATTCCAGAATTCAATATCCCCAATTACCAGAGTTTTTACTGGAGGCTGGCAATGCAAGTACCTTCTGCCTAGCATATACCAAAATCATAGACTTTCAGAAGGAAAGCAGATGTTTAACATAAACCACTTCATTTGTATAAACAGGCTAGGTAGAGTGAGCCACTCTTATGAGTTTCAGGAATGTTGGGAATTTTTCCCAAATCTGAGTTTCCAGACAGCAGCCAAGGGTCAATCTTGCAAGACCTTTCTAAGTGTGGAACTCTGAGAACTTCTATGTTAACTCTTTTGTGCACAGTACACCCCATTGGCCCTTAGTCAAGGCATCTTTACAGGAAAGTTAGTAGTAGTAGGACCCCACACAGCATAATGATACCAAACTGCAGTATTGGTCTCAGTTTATGCCTTTTAGATTTTCTTAATTTAGCCAGTAAAAACAAAAGTCATTAGCCAGAAAGGTCTACCTTAGAAAGTTGGATTGTGTCCTCAAGTTTCCACATCAACCTTTATTTCTGGCTCTATCAACAATTGAGATGCAGAATAACTCTGGCTAACTCGTAAGCCTTGCATGCTGACCTGAAAGCCTTGCAGGTTGAAGTAGTGTCATAATAGACAGGATACACACATAAGAAGTACAATCCCAGAAGGCACACATGTCACCCTTAGAAACACATGCCAAACTGAACATACATTCAGGCAATACAGGTTAAAGGATCCCCAGTGAATTCATCAGGACAAAATCACCATGAGGGATTTGCTCTAACATTTTCAGTCTAGTCCAATTAATTCAGTTTGGTCCTTGGTTTCAGAATGATTGCCTAAAGACTATTCCAAGTAGTTTTGCTTGCCGATGACACCAGTTTATCCTACTCAGGAACATAAAGGACACTGGGAAGTGTTTTTTGTGGATAGTGCAGGAGCTAAGGCCACCCCCTACTGTCTCATAATCAGCATTGTCAGGTATAATCTTAGGCTCAGGAGTCAATTTTACTTCAAAGGGCTCATAGAAGTTTGGAAAACCAGCATTGGGAGTCTTCAGGAAGGCAGGAAAGCTTCCAAGAATATTTTTGAAAAGCAAAGATCATTAATGCTCTCCCTGATACCCATGCCTCCTCAGTTGTTAGGGTTTGTTTTTTTCTCTGCTGTTACAACATCAGTGTGTTCCATTCATTGATATTTATATTTCATATTCAATAATTCCCCACATTTACACAGACTTTTGTCATGATATGTTGTATGCAAAAGAGACAAAAGCATTTTTATAGAAAAATGGTTTTTTATACAATTTAATGAGAAAGAAAAGTTATGTTCAAGAGTTCAGCGGGACAAAAATCATACATTTTCAAAATAGTCTCACATAATCTTTCACCCTTTTTATCCTGATCATTAATCTGATGATCTGCCTAGAAAAGATTAATACTTTTATTGGAACAGCTGCATTTAACAATAAAATTTCTGTATTTAAATGTGATTACCAGAAGAAAGGTGAAGGAAGTCAGGCTATTAGTACATTGTTGTAAACTGCAACTGATAGAGACAAGAGACAGCCAAGGGTTCCTGATGAAACCCCACCATCAAGCCTAAAATAGCCTGAAGGCTGAAAAACCAGACTGCTGGTCCCAAATGAAGCACGCCATTTCCTGACTGCTTCTCTCTGAATAATGCCCACCTGCTCACTGGGGGAAGGGGATGGAGCCACAGGAGTTCATGCCTTATGCAGCAGGGGAGGAGGCTAGCCTCTGCAGTTCCTGTGTGTTGGCCTGGTGCTCAATCTGTGAGTGGGAGCCTGTTGGCAGGACTCCCTCTCGCTTTGCTGAGAGTTGTTTTTCCTTTTTCCTTTTCACCCAATCAATTCTACTCTTCACGCTTATATGTGTCTGTGAGCATAATCTTTCCTGGTTGTATGACAAGAACCCAGTTTTAGCTGAACTAAAGAGAAAGTTCTGCAACATTTTTGGCATCCAGATGTGGGGCTTAAGGAGGGGTGAGTCAGATGTGAATCAAAAAACTGTTTTTCCTTTTGCTTTTAAGACTTTTTGTTCTCAGACTTCTTCTGAGGGTAAATGGTACACAACCCCACCCCAACGGCTTTAGGTGAACATGGGCTGGATTAATCAACAGCAGCTCCCCGACTCCTTCTAGGCCAGGACTGGGGTGCATGGCCCATGACCCAAAGGTGCCCAATGGGAGAAATCAGTGAAGTTTCTCTCCCTGTTGGAGGAACACATTTGTATAAGAATAAGAGGTTCCTCCCCGCACTTTAAAACTTTTTTTTTCCTTTTCTCTACCCTGTCAGCAGTTAACTTTTAAGTGAGGGTTTTTTTTCTTTTCTTTTCTTTTAGAAGATGTTTTACTAAGCCAGGAATGATAAGGATCACTGTTTCTGTTATCTGTAAAGCTTTAATTATGAAAAAGGATTTGTGAGGCTGGTCTTAAGCTGTAGCCAATCTGGTGTGCTTTGCATGACTTTCTGTATGGTCAGTAGCAAACTTTGCTCCAGGCCTCCATCTTGTTTTACATCCTTGGGAGCATGACCTGTAACCATGTGACAATGTTTTGTTTAGCCTCTGCCATTTTACAGTGGTGGCCAGATTCAATCCTGGCTTAGGGAATGAGTACTTTCAAGTTAATATCTGTGTGACTTTTGCCATTCGCTGATTCTCTTTGTTAGGGACAAACTGCCCCCAAGAAAGCTTCTTGGTGCTATCCACCCCTCCCCCTAATGCTCTGCAACTCTACTCCGTACCCACCCTTCCCCTAAGCCTCTTTACATTTCTAAGCCCTTATCTAGACACCGTGATGAAGCCAGCAGACCACTTAGCAGACCTTGCTGCAATAAACAAACTCCAATTACAAACCATTGGGACCACACAGTGGGAGGTCGTGGGAAACATAAACTTTACCTACACCCTCCTGTAATAAACGTCACAAGGTAATATGTGGCAAAATTAACCAGCGAACAACCCCAGGGTCTCTCTTCCCCCATATAAACCCCTCATTTTTTAAACTCAGGGCTACCTCCTCTGTCTATGATGGAGCAGCCGGCAGGTTAATAAACTTCCTCGCCTGACCTTGGGTCTCTCTCTCGTCCTTTCTGTCGGCTGACTTTACATTCCGGTGCCGAAACCCAGGAAGGCAATAGACTGTGGCGGGGACTCTCACTCTCACTCACTCTCTCTCTCTCTCCCCCCCCCACCCCGCGCCCCCCATCACCCCTCTCCCGGCCAATCTCCCTTTCCCCGAATCTGCTGAAGACCCAGAGAATCCCCTAGACTCTCCCATTGCTGGCAACCTCATCCACCATCAAAGCCTCTGTCAGGGTGAGTGAAAGACTGTTGCCATTCCCCGGAACCCTTGACCTTCAGTCTCTCCATTTCCAAAAGACCCAGCACTGGGCCAAGGGCTTCCTCCGGCCTCTGGGCCTCCGGTTCCTCCATTTCAGGGACGCCTGACTTGGCGGTTACCTCCTCTATTCCGGAGAAGTTCCATGGCAAAGGGGATGCCATCTCCCACCGTCCTTGTCACCAACAGTCTCTTCTTCCCCTACCTTCCCCTCTCCATTCACTATAGGAGTCTCCCAGTCTACCCCTTCCAAGACCTTGGGTGTCTCCTCCGCAATCTCAATGCTCTCGGCCTTTGTTCAGAAATCCACTCTAAGAGGTTTATCTTTTTCAATGTACTTAAAGACAAACAACTTTTGCCATTGCAATGGGAAATGGTCTCAGATTCCTTATGTTCATGCTTTCTTCACTCTGTAACCACCCTTCCCTCTGTCAGTTCTGTTCTACTTTCTAAATCCTCTTCACCCACTCCAAAACTGACTTGCCTCCTGCCCCACAGCCCCAGCTGACCACTCCTCTTCCTTCGACCCCACCAATTTCCCCCCTCCCTGACAGCATCATGATCCTCCACCAGAGCATCGTGATCTTCCATGGTATGTCTCCGCTCCAGTTCTACCCCTCTCCCCGCTTCTCTCCAACCACCCTGCTTCTGACTCTGAGTCCTCTCTGTCTCCACCCCTCACCTGCTCTCGGGCCCAACATGCTCAGCAACCAGCTCCCTTGCTTCCTCTCCAGGAAGTAGCAGGAGACAAGGGGATCGTCCGTGTCTATGTCCCTTTTTCCCTCTCCAATCTCTCCCAAATTGAGAAATGTCTCAGGTCCTTCTCCTCCAATCCCAATACTTATATCAAAGAATTTGAATATCTTACCCAATCTAATGAACTCACTTGGCATGATCTCTACATTATCCTCTCTTCTATCCTCCTTCCAGAAGAGAATAAAAGAGTGTGGCTCTCAGCACAGGCACATGTCAATAATCCTCGTTGGCAAGATCCTACTAAGCCTGTAGAAACCACTGTTGTTCCCTGGGAAAAGCCTTCCTGGGAGTACCAACCCACAAACCCCAGCCGAGCATCCCATAACCTTATAATTACTTGCCTCATTGCAGGCCTTAACAAAGCTGCCCATAAGGCTATAAATTTTGAAAAACTTAAAGAAATTTCTCAAAACCAGATGAAAATCTTGCTCAATTCCTTTCCTGCTTTACAGAGGCTTTCCAAAAATATACCCGCATTGACCCTGCCTCCCAGGAAGGAACTATTGTTCTTAATACCCATTTTATCTCCCAATCCACACCCAATATTCGGCACAAGCTTCAGAAGCTTGAAGACGCCCTCAAACCCCACAATGAGACCTTCTTAATTTAGCTTTCGAAGTCTTTAACAATGGTGATGAGGAAAGAAAGGCAAAAACAGGCAGAGTTTCAAATGCTTGCTTCTGCCATCAGGGGCCCTGCAGGCCAACAGGGCCACAGCTCCACACAGAAGCCTCCTAGCAATCCACTTCCACGTGGTGCCTGTTTCAAGTGTGGCAGTGAAGGCCACTAGTCCTGACAATGCTCTAACCCAGATAAGCCCACCAGGCTGTTCCCCCCGTGCAGAGGACCCCACTGGAAGTCGGACTGTGAGTGGCCCCTGCAAGGACCGCCCCCATCCCTTCCTGAGCCGGCCAAAACCTCCTACTCAGATCTCATGGGCCTTGTTGCTGAAGACTGATGGGGCCCTGGAGCAGACACGCCAGCAACTACCATCTCTTCATCTGAGCCAAGTGTAACCCTGATGGTGGCAGGTAGGCCAATAGGTTTTTTTTTTTTTTTTTTTTTTTTTTAATTAATACCAGGACAACCTACTCGGCTTTACCTAATTTTTCAGGACCCACCAAGTCCCCCTGGGTCTCTGTTGTAGGAATTGATGGTCAAGTCTCCAAATCCCGAGCCACCCCTCCACTCTTCTGCTCCCTGCACACCTTTTCCTTCACTCACTCTTTCTTAGTCCTGCCCTCATGTCCAACTCCACTCCTAGGCAGAAACATCCTTTCAAAAATCCACACTACTCTCCACCTCCATGGTGACCTACTTAGGAATTCAACTTCCTCCTGGGGCCCAGGCTATGACCCCCACCTGAGTGGCACTAAGCCGCCTCCAAAAGCAAAGTCCTTTCCTTCTAGGACTAGCAGGCTTATTTAGAATAGAGATTCCCAACTTTGCCCTCCTAGCTCCCCCACTCTATGTAGCGACAAAAGGCCCTCTCAATTAACCCCTAAACTCCTCACATAATACTCCCCAGCTCCGCGAACTCCAAACTGCTCGTCACTACACCAGCTCTGTCCTTACCTAGTATCTCCCAAACTTTCACTCTCTATACTGCCGAAAGTCAAGGAATAGCCCTCAGTATCTTAGGGCAACAGAAAGAAGACCCTCCTTCCTTTGCACCTGTAGCCTACCTCTCTAAACAATTAGAAAACACAGTCAGAGGATGGCCAACCTGTCTTAGAGTGCTAGCAACAGCAGCCACTTTAGCTCTAAAAAAAAAAAAAAAAAAACACACACAAAACAGGAAACTAACATTCAGTCAAAATAACACTGTCTACAGTCCTCATAATCTACAGGATTTCCTCTCCTCCCGAGCATCAGGCTCCCTTCCTCCGTCACGGATTCGATTATTCCATGCCTTCTTTATCGAAAATCCTGAATTCAGTCTTGCCAAAAGTGCTCCCCTCAACCCAGCATCCTTACTCCCCGTATCCCCTACCTCTCCTACTCATTCTTGCACAGACATCTTACATCACCTGCAGCCACAATTTCCAAACACTTCCTCTGAGCCTCTCACCGACCCCAGAGACCAACTATTTATAGATGGTTCCTCTTCCAGACCCACTGATTCCCCCAGAATTGCTGGGTAAGAGTTGTTTCCCTTGACGAAGTAATTGAAGCTAAGCCCCTACCTCCAGAAACCTCCTCTCAAAAAGCAGAACTCATAGCTCTCACCAGAGTCCTAACCCTTTCCAAAGGCAAATGAGTCAACATTTACACAGACTCCAAATAAGCATATCACATTCTTCATTCCCACACCATCACCTGGCAAGAGAGGGGATTCCTCACTGCCAAAGGGACCCCTATCACTAACGGCCCCCTTATTTACCAACTCCTTCAGGCTGCATATCTCCCAATTAAGGCAGGAGCTATACACTGTCGGGGGCATCAAACAGGGACAGAAAGGCCAAAGAGGGAACAGATTAATCTCAAGAGGGAACAGAAAGGCCAATGAGGCAGCAAAAAAGGCCTCCCTTTCTTCCACTCCTGCCTCCCTCCTCCTCATTACCCCTGCAATACAAACTCAATACTCTCCCACTGAAAAGACCTTATTACTACAATAAGGAGCCTTCCTCCAGGGGGACTGGATAGTTAAGGACCAGAAGCTAGTCCTTCCCCAGGGCCAAACCGACAAAATCCTGACATCTCTCCACCAATCCTTCCATATTGGTGCACGTCCCCTGTATCTCCTCCTCTGTCCATATTTCTTCTCCCCTCACCTATTTACCTCACTAAAAAACATAACTTCAAACTGTCATATATACTCTGTCACCTCCTTTCAAAGAGCCCTCCACTCTCCATCTATTCCTACACACCAGCTAAGAGGAACACTCCTAGGGGAAGAGTGGCAAATAGACTTCACCTACATGCTTCCTGTCAAAAAAACAAAATTCCTTCTCACTCTTATAAACACCTTCTCTGGGTGGGTGGAGGCATTTCCTACCTCTTCAAAAAAGCCGCAGTAGTCTCCCAGATCCTTTCACAGAAGTCATCCTTAGGTTTAGTCTCCCTCGCTCCATTCAATCAGACAATGGCCCTGGCTTTATTTCCCAAATCACCCAAGGGGTCTCCCAGTCCCTTGGCATCCAGTGACACCTCCGTATCCTATATCGACCCCAATCATCAGGAAAAGTCAAAAGGGCAAATGGAATCCTTAAAACTCAGTTGACCAAACTCACTCTAGAAGTCCAGAGGCCCTGGACTTTCCTCCTACCCATAGTTCTAGTCCTTCCTCAGCCCATTTAAATTAATGTATAGACGCCCTTTCATCTTACAAAACAGGCCTCCTTCTAATTCTCCGTTAGGAGAATACCTCCAAACACTCTCCCTCATCTGCCATCTCCTCCGCAAACAGGCAGACCAGGCCCTCACAAAACCGCATAAAGGCCCTTGACACCTCCCACCTCCTTAACAAAAATTCAGGGCCGACACCTCCCCTATTTATCCCTCTTCCCTTGGCTCCCCTCTCCATACACCATCCCTATACACACCACCCACGACTGTCTCCTTATCTCAATATCCAACAGCACTCCCACATCAATCTTAGTAAACAGAAAATGCTTCCTCTTACACTGGGGAAAAAAAAAACCTCCCAGCCTAAACCAAACACCTCTTTACAACCACTTACAGCAGCAGCCCCAGCAGGGACCCTAAGAATATGGAAGCATGAGAATAACAAAATAGTACATCTTTTTGGCATACACAGCCAGTTCTCTCTACCAAGCCAAGGCATACTTTTCCTGTGTGGTACCTCAACTTATATTTGCCTCCCCTCTAACTGGACAGGCACCTGAACCCTGCTTTTCCTCAGTCCAAAAATCAATGTTGCCCCAGGAGACCAGCCCCTACCAATCCCAGTTAATACCCCTATCCGACACCGCCATGCTATACAACTCATACATCTGTTAGTAGCCCTCAGAATAACTACAGGAGTTGGAACTGGGAATGTGGAATTAACCACCTCCGTTTCCTATTACCGGGAAGGGAGTGGCCACATGGGAAGTTCACGCCTTGTGCAGACGGTAGGAAGCTGACCTCTTCAGTTCCTGTGTGGTGGTCTGGTGTTCAATCTGTGAGGTGGGAGCCTGTTGGCATTTGCTTTGCTGAGAGTTGTTTTTCCTTTTTCCTTTTCACCCAGTAAATTTCACTCCTCACTCTTCTATGTGTCCACAAACTTAATCTTTCCTGGTCGTGTGACAAGAACCCGGTTTTAGCTGAACTAAGGAGAAAGTTCTGCAACACAACTATTCTAAAAAGATAAACACAAGTCAGTGGCAGTGAGACATCCCGCAGAAGGGGTCCAGAGTCAGATCTGTCAGGAGTGGATGGAACAGTCATCCTTCTTGTGGTGTTCCCTCCTCCAACTTACAAAGAATCACAAGCTAAGAATGTAATTAGTCTCTATAATGGAAATATAGAGGTCATCAGTATCTTGTTTTGAGATGAACTCATTAAAGGAAAATCCCTTTCCTGTAGGCACTGGTGTGTGACCCAGACAGTTGAGCCATCAACCATGATGTTTTCATAGTTTGTGACCGCACAAACCAGTGCATCTGAAACAGTCCCAGAGTCTGAGTTCTTTCCATTGAGTAGAGAGATTTCACCAGATTTTAGTTTGGCACAGCTGGTGCTGGGACTGAAACAGCTAACAGCAGACATAGTGATATTTCATCTTACAGTCAGGTCCAGGCAATAAAGATCTGTAAATTCAGAAATAAAAAAAAGAAAAAAAAAAAAAGAAAAGGCAGTGGCTTTCTTTCAGCAGCAGCAAAGCCTAGATACTGTGGAACCAGATACACAGCCAAGGCCCAACCTTGCAACAGGCTTTTCTAAGGATAGCAGCCTCAGGCCTGCTATTTTAACCCACCCACTGTTTAACCAGTCCCAGTGAGATGAGCTGGGTACCTCAGTTGGAAATGCAGAAATCACCCGTCTTCTGCACTGATCTCACTGGGAGCTGCAGACTGGAGCTGTTCCTGTTTGGCCATCTTGCCAGCCACCTCTGAGGAAATTCTTAAATAAATGAAGAAACTAGCCATGCAGATGTCTGGGGTAAGGGCACTCTAGGCCAAGGGAGCAAAATGTCAAAGGCTAATAATAAAACTGCCTTTGCAAAAATTATAACAGGAAATTATGATAGTAAATGAGATCACTTCTGACTCCACCTTGCTTCTAACCTTTAAGCTGTCCTTCATTCCTGGGCGTAGACCAAACTAACTTTGGGAAGGAATTCATTTCATGGTTTGACTCTGAAATAAAATTTATAATAGCCCTTTTCTGAAAAGACACCCTTCTTGCCCAGGGACCAGTCTGCCTTTGCAGGACCAACAAATTAGCTACATGATTAGAAATTATGGTTTAGGAGTCATGCGGTGTCTGACTTCAAGAGTCTGAACCTTCCCAAATTGCTCCTGGGAATAACAACACTATTGTAAAACCTCAGATCAGTGCTTGAGATATTTTGCAGACCCTGCGCTCAATGGATATACTGACATGACCCAGATCAGTAATCTGGCTCAACCAGTTCTGCCATCCCACCCAGGAACAGAAGAAAAACTCACTTCGACCCCCTATGATTCGATCTCCTCAATATTCCCCACTTCCCAAGCCCCTAGCCTCCAAATTATCTTTAAAAACTCTGGTCCCCAAATTCTCAAGGAGAGTGATTTATGTAATAAAACTCCGGTCTCCCACACAACCGGCTCTGCATGAATTACTCTTTCTTCATTGCAATTTCCCTGTCTTGAAAAATCAGCTCTGTCTAGTCAGCGGGCACTGTGACCCCATTGGGTGGTTACACTAATGTGAGAAAATGAGAGGAAAATTATTGGAGATAAAGCTAGTAAATTAATAGAGATTCAGATTATGTAGGGCCTTGTGGCCTATTATAACATTCTTTGGCTTTTACTCTGAGATACAAACGATTGGAAGGTTTTGACACAGTTATGACCTAATTTCATATACATTTTAATAGAATCACTCTGGATTCTTTTTGAGAATAGACTATAAGGGGATAAGGATAGCAGCAAGTAGACTATTTGGAAGGTTATTTCAATAATCCAGGTGAGAGACGATAAGGACTTGTATTCGACATGTAGCAGTGAAGGTGGTTAAAAGTGGTCAGATTTTTGTGAAGTGATCAGAAGTGGTCATATATTTTTAAAGGTAGAAGCAACTGGATTTTCTAAGATTTGGATGTAGGAAAAAAGAAAAGAGAGGACTCAGGATATCAAGTGTTTGGTCCTAGTCAACTACATAAGGAAGCATTTGCCATTTAATTTGATGGGAAAGACTGAAAAGCAAGTTTAAGATCAGGGCATGGGGAGGGGAAACTGGGAGTTCAGATTTGGACATATTAATATTTAGGTATCAACTGAAAAGCTAAGAAGTATCAAGTGGGCAGTAATTCATACAGCTCTAAAGTTTGTCAAAGCAGACTGAGCTGCAAAAGCAGATTAAGAAATAGTAAATTAGATAGATAGATAGATAATTGATAGATTGATATGTAGATATCTCTGAATAAGATCATCAAAAGCTTTTTTATTATAAAAAAAAATGAGGCCAGGCGCGGTGACTCAAGCCTGTAATCCCAGCACTTTGGGAGGCCGAGACGGGCGGATCACGAGGTCAGGAGATCGAGACCATCCTGGCTAACACGGTGAAACCCCGTCTCTACTAAAAAATACAAAAAACTAGCCGGGCGAGGTGGCGGGCGCCTGTAGTCCCAGTTACTCGGGAGGCTGAGACAGGAGAATGGCGTAAACCCGGGAGGCGGAGCTTGCAGTGAGCTGAGATCCGGCCACTGAACTCCAGCCTGGGCGACAGAGCAAGACTCCATCTCAAAATAAAATAAAATAAAATAAAATAAAATAAAATAAAATAAAATAAAAAGAATTCTGAGTACTGATTTATGGAGCAATCCAATAATAACATGTGAGAGAGATGAGGAAGAACCAGCAAACAAGACTGAGAAGGAGTAGCCAGTGAGATAGGAGGAAAAAATCATGAATGTTCATGTGGTGTTCTAAAAGCTAACAAATAAAGTGTAAGAAAGTGTAGTTAATCAACTGTATTAAGTGCTAATGATAGGTCAAGGAAGATAAGGGATAACAAATAGCCTTAGATTTAGTAATATTAAGTTCACTGGTGAGCTTGATTTAAAAAAATGTAAATAGTATCATGTTGACAAATGTGATTGTAGTGAGCTTTAGAATCTGGTAGAGTGAGGTGGAAAATTAATTCTAAATATTTCCACTTCTACTCCTCAAAGCCATACAGAGTTTAGTTATGTGTAGAAAAAGGGGAAACCACCACAAACTACATATTCTGTGATAGTAGGAGATAAAGCCTGTAAAGATGTGCAGTCAAAATTGCCCCGTATTAGAGGAGTCTTCACCAGCTGTGTTGTGATACCATGGTGATATAATAGGGAACAATAAGAACAGTGAAGGGGTCTATCAGTGCCAGATCTCAGATATAAACAAAGAAGCGAGGAAAACAACTCTGGCTTTTAGCCTTTATCTTCTTCTAGAGTAGTTGCCTATTAAGGACTCATTCAGAAAAATTGAAGTTATTCAAACATGAGGCAAAGAAAATTCTGCTTACAGTTAGGAAATAAAAGGTTACTAGAGAATTCTCAGGTCAGTTTTTATTCCTTATATTCCTTGTCCTATTCAACCTTAACAATAAGATAACATTATAAATGCATTTTTTAAAATCAATGATTTGACAATGCAATGAAATCCATATGAACTAATATCAAAAGAGAGAAAATTCCTTCCAAGGTAAGGCAAGACCCCCAAGCAATGTAATCTCTAAGGGCATAGTGGATGAAGGAGTGTATTAATTATCTATTGCCATATAACAAATTACTCCAAACTCAGTGACTTAAGAAAATAAAGATTTACTGCCTCATAATTTCTGTGGATCATGGTAGCTTCTTAGGGTGGTTCTGGCTCCAGGGTCTCCGATGAGGTTGCAGTCAAACTGTCAGTTGGGGTTGAATGGAGGAGGGTATGTTTCCATGTTTCCTCATGTTGGGCCTTTTGGTAGTTGGCCTGAATGATTTCACCACATGACAGCCGATTTCCCTCTCCCTGAGGCTGTTTTACAACATAGTAGCTAGATTCCACAGGAGTATGTGATTTAAGAGAGAGTGAGAAAGATTACATTCAAGAAAGAAACTGCACTCTTTTTGTACCCTAATCTAGATGAGGCATACCATCACTTCTGCCACAGTTTAGTCACTAGAAACTAGTCACTAATTCCAAGATGCTCTCAAGAGGAGGAAATTAAGTTACACCCTTTAAAACAAGGAGTATCAAGAATTTGTGGACATACCTTTGAAACTACCACAAGTAGTAAACCCAGCAAAATAGTAGGTATTTCCAGAATAAAGATAAACCAACTGAAACTTTAGCAGCACATCTGAGCTGGCAAAAGAGGTATCAAGCAATTGACATTTGTAGAACACTTCACTCAAGGACAGCAGAATACATATTCTTGTCTAGTACACACAGAAAATTTACCAAGATACACCATATTCTGGGCCATAAGACATTTCTCAATAAACTTAAGAGGATTCAAGTCATATAAAGTATGTTCTCTGACCAGACTGGGATTAAATTAGAAAACAGTAACAGTAAGATTTCTGGAAACAAAAAAAAACCATAGCTATTCAGAAACTAAATAACATACTTCTAAGTAACACATAGGTCAATTAAAACCATCTGGGGAATTAGAAAGCATTATGAGCTACATTAAAATGGAAATGCAACCTATCAAAATGTGTTGAATTATGCTAAAGTAGTATGTAGGGGGGAAATTTATAGCACCAAACACATATATTGGAAGAGAAGAAAGGCCTCAAATAATTGTCCCTTTGCTTCCATATTAAGAAACTAGAGAACAGAAATTAATGGAATAGATAACAGAAAAACAATAGACAAAGTCAATCGAACCAAACTGATTCTTCAAGAAGATCAATATCATTGATAGAAAAGATAGAAGGCCCCATATTACCAATACTAGCAAGAAGAGGCATGGCTTCACCGCAGGCTGTATTAGATATTAAAAAGAAAAATTTGACTACTTATGTGAAAATGAAAAATTTCTTGAAAGATAAACTTCAAGAAAATCACTCAAGAAGAAATAGATAACCTGATTAGTCCTAATTCAATGAAATGTAATTCATTGTACTGACAAAGACAAAAAGAAAGACTAAGTTGTTATCTCAATAAAGACAAAAGAAGCACTGTACAATATCCGAAATCTATTCTAGAAAAAAATGCTCAGCAAATTAGGAATGAGCTCTCTCTCTCTCTCTCTCTCTCTCTCTCTCTCTCACACACACACACACACACACACACACAAAGCCTAGCACTAGGATTACACTTAATGGTAAAAGACTGAATGCTTCCCCCATAAGATCCGACATAAGGCTAGAATTTTGCTCTCACAGTCTGTTATCAATATTTTGTTGGAGATTCTATTCAAGATAATAAGGCAAGAAAACTAGGCTATATTAGAAAAGCAGTGAAATTATCTTAATTCATAGACATCATGAATGTCTACATAGAAAATCTCATGGCATCTCCAAAATACTCTACCAGAACTAAGTGAGCTTAATAACGTTGTAGGATACAAAGTTGGCATACGAAAATCAATTATACCTCTGCTATCAATAAACAGTTTGAAATTAAAATTTCTAAAAAATATCATTGGCAATAGCACTAAAAACACATGAAATGTGAGAAATAAATCTAACAAAAGACATACTAGATGTGAAAAATAAAAACTAAAAAAGATTTCTGAGATACATTAAACAAGAACAAAATAAATAGAGAAATACCCATGTTCATGCATAAGAAGTCTTGTTGTTAAGATTTTCTTCATATTGATGTGTAGATTCAATGCACTTTTGATCAAAATCCAAGAAAATAAGTTGTTGTCCAAGAAGTTGACAAATTATTTCTGAAATTTGAATGAAAATGCAAAAGACCTAAAATAATCAAAACAACTTTTTAAAAGAACAACACTCAGCCAGGCGCGGTGGCTCATGCCTGTAATCCCAGCACTTTGAGATGCTTAGGTGGGCAGATTGCTTGAGCTCAGGAGGTCAAGACCAGCCTGGGCAACATGGCAAAACCCTGTCTCTACAAAAAATACAAAAAAATAGCGGAGCATGGTGGCACACATATGTATTACTAACTACTGGGAGGCTGAGGTGGAAGGATCACCTGAGCCCAGGAGGTCGAGGCTGCAGTGAGTGAAGACTGCACTACTTCATTCCTTCCTGGGCAGCAGAGTGAGATTCTGTCTCAAAAAACACAGAGAGTTCCCACAGACACTGTGCTGCCACACAGGCACAGCATCCTCAGCTGTCAACAACCTGCACCAGAGTGGTACATTTGTTACAATCAATGAATCTATAATGACATATAATTACAACCTCGAATCCATAATTTACATTGAGGTACACTTTACAGGTTTTTAGAAATATTAAATGGCATATATCATGTATTTTAGTATCACACAGAATAGTTTCATTCCCCTAAAATTCCTCTATGTTCTGCCTATTTATCTCTTCCTCTCCTCTTTTTCCTAGCAACCACTAATCCTTTTATTGTTTCCATAGTTTTGCCTTTTCTAGAATGTCATGTGGTTGGAATCATACAGTAAATAGCCTTTCCAAAGTGGTGTCTTTCTTTCACTTAATAATATACATTTAAGTTTTCGCCATGTTTTTTCATGGCTTGATAACTCAGTTCTTTTCATTACTGAATGATATTGCATTATGTAGATGTACCACAATTTATTTATACATTCACCTACTGAAGGACATTTTGGGTGATTCCAAGTTTTTGCAATTGTGAATAAAGCTGCTATAAACATCTATGTACAGGTATTTTTGTGTAGCCATATATTTCAATTCATTTGGGTAAACATAAAAGAGCATAATTGCTGGATCATATGATTAAGAGAATATTTAGTTTTGTAAGAATGTCAATCTGTCTTTCAAAGTGGCTGTATCATTTTGTATTCCTGACAGCAATGAAAGAGAGTTCCCATTGCTTCACTTTCTTACCAACATTTAACATTGTCATTGTTTTGGATGTTGGCCATTCTAATGCATGCAAAGTGGTATCTCATTGGCGTTTTAATTTGCAACTCCTTAATGACCTACGATAGTTGAGCATCTTTTCATATGCTTATTTGCCAAATTTATATATTTTTTGATGTGGTGTCCGTTCAAGTCTTTTGCCCATTTTTTAATCAGGTTGTTCATTTTATTACTGTATAATTTTAAGAGTTCTTTTTTGTATTTTAGATATCAGTCCTTCATCAGATATGTGTTTTGCAAATATTTTCTCTCAGTCTGTGGCTTATCTTCTCAGTCTCTTGAAGATCCATCTTTTACCAAGGTGCAACATCAATTCAGTGAAAAAAAAAAGTGTTTAAAAAAATGGTGCTGATACCATTCGATATCCAAATGTGAAACAAAACAAAGCAAAACAGAGTCTTCTGCCTGCTTCCGGATGAGTGAGGAGACTTGTGGTCTGGTTCTTGGACTTCCCTAGCAGCATGGAGTCCAAATGCCAATCTCCACTCTCACCTCAAAAGAAGAAATCAAGACCACCTCCTGCTCTGGGACCGGAGGAGACATCAGCCTCTGTAGGCTTGCCGAAGAAGGAAGAAAAAGAACAGCAAGAAGGCATTGAACACATCAATGAAGTACAAAATTAAATAGACAGACTTAATGAACAAACCAGTGAGGAGATTATGAATGTAGAGCAGAAATATAAGAAACTCCGCCAATCATTTTTTCAGAAGGAGTCAGAATTTATCACCAAAATCCCAAATTTTGGGGTAACAACATTTGTCAACCATCCACAAGTATCTACACTACTTGGGGAGGAGGACGAAGAGACACTGCATTATTTGACCAGAGTTGAAGTGACAGAATTTGAAGATATTAAATCAGGTTAGAGAATAGATTTTTATTTTGATGAAAATCCTTACTTTGAAAATAAAGTTCTCTCCAAAGAATTTTGTCTGCATGAGAGTGGTGATTCATCTTCAAAGTCCACTGAAATCAAATGGAAATCTGGAAAGGATTTGATGAAATGTTCAAGTCAAACACAGAATAAAGCCAGCAGGAAGAGGCAGCATGAGGAACCAGAGAATGTCTTTTTTTTTTTTTTTTTAATTATTATACTTTAAGTTCTAGGGTATATGTGGTTAACGTGCAGGTTTGTTACATATGTATACCTGTGCCATGTTGGCGTGCTGCACCCATCATCTCGTCAGCACCCATCAACTAGTCATTTACATCAGGTATAACTCCCAATGCAATCCCTCCCCCCTCCCCCCTCCCCGTGATAGGCCCCGGTGTGTGATGTTCCCCTTCCCGAGTCCAAGTGATCTCATTGTTCAGTTCCCACCTATGAGTGAGAACATGCGGTGTTTGGTTTTCTGTTCTTGCAATAGTTTGCTGAGAATGATGGTTTCCAGCTGCATCCATGTCCCTACAAAGGACACAAACTCATCCTTTTTTATGGCTGCATAGTATTCCATGGTGTATATGTGCCACATTTTCTTAATCCACTATTCACAATAGCAAAGACTTGGAATCAACCCAAATGTCCATCAGTGACAGAGAGCTTCTTTACCTGGTTTACTGACCATTCTGATGCAGGTGCCGATGAGTTAGACGTCTTCAAAGATGATATTTGACCAAACCAATTATAGTACTACTTGGTTCCCGACATGGATGATGAAGAAGGGGAAGAAGGAGATGATGATGATGAAGAGGAGGAAGGATTAGAAGATATTGATGAAGAAGGAGATGAAGATGAAAGTGAAGAAGATGAAAATGATGATGAAGGGGAGGATGGAGAGGAGGATGAAGGAGAAGATTACTAATAGAACACTGATGGATTTCAATCTTCCTTTTTTAAAATTTTCTCCAGTCCCTGGGAACAAGTTGCAGTCTTTTTTATTTTTTTTCCTTTTGTACTCAGTTGCCCTGTTCTTGAGGTCTCTTTTCTCTACACCATGGTTCTCAACCTATTTGGGGGGAAATACCTTGAGCAGAATCCAATGGGAAAAGAGTCTCTACCCCTTTCTGTTTGAAATTCATTTTTATCCCTTCCTGTCTGAACAAAAACTCTATGGAATGAACAACACCGAGTTCCGTGGGAAAATAGAAAAACCTGCTCCCTTTGCTTTGCTGGAAGCTGGAGGGTGCCAGGCCCCTGTGTAGTAGTGCATAGAATTCTAGCTTTTTTCCTCCTTTCTCTATGTATTGGGCTCAGAGAGTACACTGTGTCTCTATGTGAATATGGACAGCTAGCCTTTACCAACATGTGTCTGTCTACTTTCTCTTGTTTAAAAAAAGAAAAAAAAGTATAAAAATGTGGTTATGGAAGATCAGCAAAGGGTGTTTGAGATGTTTGGGTGGGTTAAGTGGGCATTTTGACAGCATGACTTCTCCTTTGGCATGTTTAATTGTGATATTTGACAGACATACTTGCGGTTTAAGATGACACTTTTAAAACAAATTATCTCCTAATGATGAATTGAGCCCTGCCACTCAATGGGAGAATCAGCAGAACCTGTAGGATCTTATTTGGAATTGACATTCTCTATTGTAATTTTGTTCCTGTTTATTTTTAAATTTTCTTTTTGTTTCACTGGCAAGGAAAGATGATGCTCAGTTTTAAATGTTAAAAGTGTACAAGTTACTTTGTTACAATAAAACTAAATGTGTACACCAAGAATTTGATGCTTTTCTTTCAGCATAGGTATGCTTACTATGACCTTCCAAGTGTGACTTGTATAACATCACTGTCAAACTTTGTCACCCTAACTTTGTACTTTTTGATATGCACTTTGCAGGATGACCTCAGGGCTATGTGGATTGAGTAATGGGATTTGAATCAATGTATTAATATCTCCATAGCTGGGAAAGGTGGGGACAATTTGCCACTGGTTTCTGAAAATATTCACATCATTTGGGATACCAGATTGCTCAATACTTTCTGAGTATATTGAGCCCTTGATTTTTATCTCCAAGTGGCAGTTTATAAAATTGGCCTTTTACCTGGATATAAAATAATAGTGCCTGCCACCACCATCCAACAGACTTGGTGCTCTAATGCCAAGATATACATGGGACTGTTGCTGGCATGTCTTCATTGGCTATATAAAATGTGGCCACGAAGATAGGCATTCAGAGTAAGAAGTCTGTGATGGTTGGCAGTAACTATCCCTGCTCTCCGGTATAAAGTTCTCAAATGTGACTATGTGAATCTGGGTGGGATAATGGACTCAGCTCTGTCTGCTCAATGCCATTGTGCAGGGAAGCACCCTAATGCATAAGCTTTTTAACGGTGTAAAATATAGTAGCTGAAATTAAATGCCACTTTGTCAGAGGTGAATTAATGGACAGGTCAACCCTGAATGGATAGCATGTAATTTCTGCACAGGTCTCTGTTTAGTAAATACATCACTGTATACCGATAAGGAATCTTGCTCCAATAAAGGAACATAAAGATTTTTAAAAAACAAAAGCAAAACAAAAAAACTTTAATTGTATGCATTTCTTGCATCGTATACAAAAATAACCGAGTTAGATCTAAATAACAAATTGTTATAAAAATAAATACATAAATAATAAATATTAATACAGTATTATTTATTTAATATTTATTTAATAAATCCTAAAACTAAAAAAATTGTTGATGAAAACAGAGCAGAAACATTTTTGTGACCTTGGGTTAGGCAAAGATTTTTTTTGGATACAGAAATAGAAGCACTGTATCTTTTAATTAATTTTTATTTTTATTTCAATAGATTTGGGGATACAGGCATTTTTGGTTACATGGATAAGTCCTGTAGTGATGATTTCTGAGATTTTAGTGAATCTGTCACCCAAACAGTTTACACTGTCCCCAATATGTAGTCTTTTCTCCCTCACCCACTCCCAACCGTCCCTATGAGTCTCCAAAATCCATTTTATCATTCTTATGCCTTTGCATCCTCATGGTTTAGCTCCTACAAGTGAAAAAGTCCAATGCTTGGTTTTATATTTCTTCATTACTTCATTTAGAATAATAGCCTCCAGTTCCATCCAAGTTGCTGCAAACTACATTATTTCATTCCTTTTTATGGCTGAGTAGTGCTCCATGGTGTATGTATATCACATTTATTAATCCTCTCATCAGTTAATGAGCACTTAGATTGATTCCATATATTTGCAATTGTGAGTTGTGCCATGATAAACATATGCATGCAGGTGTGTTTTTGATATAATGACTTCTCCTTTGAGTAGTTACCCAGTAGTGGGATTGCTGGATCAAATGGTATTTTATTTTCTTGCAGCTATTGTAAAAGTGATTGAGTTTTTTATTTATTCTCAGCGTGGTCACTGCTGGTGTATAGCAGTGCTACTGATTTGTGTACATCGATTTTGTAACCTGAGACTTTACTGAATTCATTTATCAAATGTAAGAGTTTTTTGGAGTAGTGTTTAGGGTTTTCTAGGTATACTGTCATATCATCAACAAACAGCAATTGCTTGACCACTTCTTTTCTAATTTGGATGCCCATTTTTTTCTTTCTCTTGCCTGAGTTTTCTGGCAAGGCCTTCCAGTATAATGTTGAGTAGAAGTGGTAAAAGTGGGCATCCTTGTTAAAGCTAAGATACTGATAAATATCTAAATATCCAGAATCATGTACCAGCAAGTTTTTAATAGCTATGGAAATTGATTCTTGCTATTAAATATAATATCAGAAAGTTTTGCAATTTTCACATATCAAGCGGGAGAATATTATTGTCTTCAAACATAGAGATTTTATAAATTATAGAGATTATATTCCATGAAAGAAAAAAATGTAAGTATTACTAGAGGCAAAATTAAAAAGTAATATAGATCTGTAGTAACCAAGCTATGTAAAACAACCATTTTATTTTGACCACATTATTCCAATGAATTCCTATATAGTGAGTTCTCATCTTAAAAGGAAGCTCTGTGAATCTGAAGAGTATAAACATATGACATAAATGTACACATTTCTTTTTTTATGTTTTAGCAAGCTCAAGGTGACACCTACTTGAGCAGAAAATTTAGGATCATGTCTTCCTCTTGAAATATCAGATAATACTGACAATAACTTACTGAAGGGAATATTTTTTGGATTTATGTTGTAATGTCAGTGTCAAAGTCAGATTTCATTATAGTCTTACTCATATTTTACTTGTTTCTCTCTAGCATTTTTCATAATTCAACCTGTGAGGTACCTCAGTGATTACAAAATTACGGGATTCAAAGAGGTGTCTCCAACTCTCAGAGACAAACAAGAATCACAGCAAAAGTTAAAGGAAAAATGCAGCAACCTTTCTCTAGACCCAAATACTTTCATAGATAACAAGCATCACATAAATGAAAACCACAAAATTTATCTCCGTAAGAGCCATTACAAGGACTACAGATATACACATAGTTTTCAGAGTTCTGGGTCTCAAATGAATCCTATTCATCTCCTAATTGCTGAGGGTTACACCTCTGGCATTCCACCCAAATTCCGTAAGCCCTAGGTCTGCTGTACACTCCAAGACTCATAAAAATAACACCTATTCTTTGGACATGGGAGTTCAAATATGTCCCAAATGTTTGATGGAAATCAGTAGTTCTCTTTTTCATATATGTCTCATAAATTCTAATGATGATTCAGACCCTGACTATTCTTTACATCTCCAAATTCCCTTAGATTGAAAATATTATCTGAACCCTAAATCTGTTAGACACTGTAAGACTTCTCGAAATAACCCCTTATCTCAGTCCCTGGATCCTAAGTCTCCTGTGGGCAACCACTGTCCTCTACACCAGGAAGATTCTAAATATTCCTTAGGTTCAACTTCTTATTTACATTATGAAAGTTGCTCAGCTTTCAAAAATCTCTTAGGCTCTACTATTCATCTGCACCTTTTTCATGAAACCCCAAAATAACATGAGCTGCCATAGTACCCCTGGCCCAGACAATGTCATCAACCCCAGCAATATTTCTGGCCTTGAAAGTGATGGAAAGTACAATGTAACTTTCAAACTCCAAAATGAGGCCAATCCTGAAAATGAGACTAAACTGGTCAGTGCTGGCAATCTCAAAGATAAGACCAATGCCAAAGACAAGTCTCTTCCCCAAAGATTAGTTAGACCATGAGGATAAGACAGACTCTGAAGATGAGACAGATGCTGAAGATGAAACAGACACTGAAGATAAAGACAACACCAAAGATAAGAAAGATCCCAAAGACAGGTCTGATACTGATGACACTACTCCCAAAGATAGCAATGCTGAAAATTATGTTGATACCAACAATGGTTCTGATCCCAGTGCTGATGCTGGCTCTACTAGTGGTGATAATTCGAACAGTGATAGTGACCCTAAAAATGGAACTGACCCCAACAGTAAAACTGACCCTAACATTTTTAATGCCACTAACAATGATGCAAACTCCAAATATAGCACTGATCCTGAGGAAAACAAATACATCAACAATTCAGACAATGCTTCTGGCTTAGACAATAGTGTTGATAAGGAAAGTACTACTGACTCCGACAATGGCAGTAATCCAAATCACACCTCTGGGTCCTTAAATAGAACTGGTCAGGACCACAATTCTGGTTCCAGCAATGATGACAGCCCTAGCAATACCACTGAGCCAGGCAATGACATTTTCCACAACAGTGTCCGTGACTCCAAAAATATTAAAAATGGGCCCCAAGAGCCACGGCCCCAGCAACAATGGCACTGGCCCCAACAACAATTGCCTTGGCCCCAACAATAGCCCTGGCCCCGTAAGAGACATTGAATCTAAATATAATGCCAGGCCCAATAATGCTACTACTTGCAACACTGCTATTGGTTCTAATAATGATATCGACCCCAATTACGGTACAGAACCCATTAGTGCTGCTGGATACAACTATGCAGCTGCCCCAAACTATGACACAGACCTTGACTATGTCCTAGGATTTACTCACACAGTGGATTCTAACTTTGTAACTTTGTAGTTCACCCAAACTATATTTCCAGAAACAGTTTTATGTCACCAGCCCTAGCTTTTCAGCTAGTGAGGTCAATGCAACTGACATCAACACCACCACTGGTTGTAGTCATGCTATATTGCAGTCCTAGCTATATTGCAGATGCCATCTGTGCCTCAGACACTAACCATATCCTTAGACTTACTCATTTCCTTGGCTCTAACTTTGTCATCAACCCCAATTATATGACATAAATACTCATATAGCTCATAATTCCATTATTACCATCAATATTAATCTTCCTGAGCCTGAATTAAAAATCCATTCCAGTTTCTCTATTCCAAATATTGTTTATGGAAACTCCCCCAACTTTTGCTGTTGGCATTAACTATACTTCCACTCCTGACAATTTGACCATCTCTAAATTTTCTGATCCATCTAAGTTTGGTAGAAATTATACAGTTTTTAATGACCATAAATTTGGTGCTCACTTCTAAATCTCTGTTGACTGCATGGACTCTGCTAGCTTTAAGCACGTCACTGGCTCCAAAGATGTCCTTGATGCCAAGTAGTCTAACTTGTTAACAGATTTCTCTAGGGTCCGGAATCCCATTGGTATCAAGAATCCTGCTAGTTTACAGTTAGAGTGGTCATCAGCCAACCTCCCCAACAGCACTTGGGTTTTCCTGTTGAGAGGGGGGACTGAGAGACAGGACTAGCTGGATTTCCTAGGCCGACTAAGAATCCCTAAGCCTAGCTGGGAAAGTGACCGCTTCCACCTTTAGACAGGAGGCTTGCAACTTAGGTCACACCCGACCAATCAGGTAGTAAAGAGAGCTCACTAAAATGCTCATTAGGCAAAAACAGGAGGTAAAGAAATAGCCAATCATCTATCGCCTGAGACCACAGCGGGAGGGACAATGATCGGAATATAAACCCAGGCATTCGAGCCGGCAACGGCTGCCCTCTTTGGGTCCCCTCCCTTTGTATGGGAGTGCTGTTTTCACCCCATTAAACCTTGCAACTGCAAAAAAAAAAAAAAAAAAAGAAAGAAAAAATATCCTGCTAGTTTAAACTTCCATGCCAATCCAAATATTCTACTCCCTAGTTTTGATATTATAGTAGAAGATGAACCACCAGATGTTACGAAGTTTGCCATATCATCAGGTGCTGCTAATCAGTTTTTTAAGGTAAGTTTATACAAGTGTAGATTTTAAAATTTTTTTCATTTCCTATAATTCAGAGTATTAGGTCATTGAACAGGATCTAAAAGTTCCTTTTTCACTTGGATATATAAGTTATGGAAGAGAGGTAGCAGGGTATTCAGTATTACTTCTCCTTTGATCTTTAAAGCCAGCAACATGATTTTCCATTTGAAATATTTATCTGCTGTACAGCTGGCAAGTAGCAAAATGGTCTTGGTTTCACTGTGGCTGGCTGGCTTTCTACTCTTTCAAGGGTTGCATAGTTCATAAATGTAAACTTAGCCATAATCTATTGACCTACTTCCTCTCGTCCATACATGGCCTAGTGTTAGTTCTTTCCCTCTATGTGCAGAGAGAGAATAAAGCCAAATGAGCCTTAAATACCATGGATCAAGCCATTTAAAAACAACCATCTCTCAAAAATATCATTTTATTAAGAAGGCTCTCTGAAATAGCCATGATATTTTAATCTCTCCCTTAAAGTCATAGAATTTGAGTTACTTTGATGACACGATAGGAAGGAGCAGAGAACTCCAAATCTTTTCTACTTTTGACTTAAAACTTACTCTATCTTATTTCTCCTGAAAATAAGTAAAATTATATTTTTGATGAATAATACATCTTGATCAAATGTTTTCTCTAGCACTCTGAATTGCATATACAAATTAAGATTGCTAAGTCTCTTTGATAACTATTTTGACAACAGCAAATATTCTTTTTGATGAAATATCATTAATATGTTTTCACTGAGGCATAATTAAAATGGTACACATTGAATTTTAGCCTTGTTATCCTTCATTAGTCAAGGTAAACAAACGTTTAATTTGGATTATACTGTCCATGTGCATAAATGTGCAATGTGAAATAATTACTTTGTTTTCTACTATAATATATAATTGAATGCATCTGTACATTTAGATGAGACACAGATTCTTATAACCAAAATGAAAGTATAAAATTGGTGTCTCCATAATATTTTTACTTCATTAGAGAACAATTTTGTGATGTTCCTAAGAGACTTCACCTCCCTAGAAAGAGTCGTGATTATCTAGTATGGTTTTACACCTTCTCCTTTTGTAAACTTAAGGGTAATGTTGGCCACTTATAAGTAATAAATATAATATTGCCCAGATAAAAGCCTTAACATTAGAAAAAAGAGATATTTTTTCCCAGTTGTTTCTTACAAATGAAACTTTGCAGTAGTATGAAAGTATTTCTTTTCATTTAACATTTATTTTAGGTTCACAGATACATATGCTGGTTTGTTATTATATAGGTAAGCTCATGGCATGGAGGTTTGGTGTACAGATTATTTTATCACACATGTATGCAGCATAGCACCCTACAGGTATTTCTCTCTGATCCTCTCCCTCCTCTGACCCTCCATCCCCAATTAGGCCCTAGTGTCCGTTTTTTCCCCTCTTTGTATCCATATGTTCTCATTATTTAGCTCCAACTTATAAGTGAGAACTTGGGGTATTTGCTTTTTTGTTCCTGCGTTAGTTTTCTAAGGATAATGGTCTCCAGAACCATCCATGTGGTTGCACAGGACATGATCTCATTCTCTTTTTATGGCTGTATAGTATTACATGGTATATATGTACTACATTTTCTTTATCTGGTGGACCATTGATGGTCATTTAGGCTGACTCTGTGTCGTTGCTATTGTGAATAGTGCTGCAGTGAACATATGTGTTTATGTGTCTTTATGGTAGAATAATTTATATTCCTTTGAGTATATACCCAATGAGAGGATTGATGGGTCAAATGATAATTATTTTTTTAGGTATTTGAGTAACTGCCACCTTGATTTTCACAATGGCTGAACTAACTTACACTCTCAAGAGCAGTGTATAACCATTTCCTTTTATCCACAACCTCACCAGCATCTGTTATTTTTTTATTTTTTAATAGTAACCATTTTGACTGGTGTAAAATGATATCTCACTGTGGATTTAATTTGCACTTCTTTAATGACTAGAGAGGTTGAACATTTTTTCATGTGCTTATTGGCTGCATGTATGTCTTCTTTTGAAGAGTGTTCGTGTCCTTTGCCCATTTTTTAATGAAGTTGTTTTTTGCATGTAAATTTAAGTTCCTTAATGAATGCTGTATATTAGACCTTTATCAGATGTGTAGTTTGCAAATATTTTTCCCATTCTGTAGGTTGTGTGTTTATTGTGCTGATTGTTTCTTTTGCTGTGCAGAAGCTATTTAGTTTAATTAGACCTCAATTGTCAATTTTTGTGTTTGTTGCAATTGCTCTGGGTATCTTGGCACAAAACCTTTGTTAGTTCCTATGTCCAGAATGGCATTTCCTAGGTTATGTTCCAGAGGTTTTATAATTTTAGGCTTTATATTTAAGTCTTTAATCCATCTTAAGTTGGTTTTTGCATATGGTGTAAGAAATGAGTCCAATTTTAATCTTCTGCATGTGACCGGTCAGTTATCCCAACACCATTTATTGAATAAGTAGTTATTTCCCCATTGCTTGTTTTTTTTTGTCAGCTTTGTCAAAGATCAGATGGCCGTAGGTGTGCAGCTTTATTTCTGGGCTCTCTATTCTGTTTCCTTGGTATATATTTCCATTTTTGTACCAGTACGATGTTGTTTTGGTTATGATAGCCCTGTAGTATAGTTTGAAATCAAGTAACATGATACATCCAGCTTTGCTTTTTTTCACTAAGGGTTGCCTTGGCTATTCAAGCTTTTTGCTGGTTTCATATGAATTTAACCATAGTTTTTTTTCTAGTTTTGTGTAGAATGTTATTGATAGTTTGATAGAAATGGCATTGTATCTAAACCATTGTAAATTGCTTTAGGCAGTATGGTCATTTTAACGATATTGATTCTTCCTATCCATAAGGATGGAATGTTTTTCCAATTGTTTGTGTGATCCCTGATTTCTTTGAGCAGTGTTTTGTCATTTTCATTATAAAGATCTTCTACCTCCCTGGTTAGCTGTATTCCTAGGTATTTTAATTTCTTCGTGGCAGTTGTGAATGGGATTGCATTTCTGATTTGACTCTCAGCTTGGATTTTGTTGGTTTACAGGAATGCTACTGATTTTTATATGTTCATTTTGTATCCTGAAACTTTGCTGAACTTGTTTATCAGCTGAAGGAGCTTTTGGGCAGAGACTAGGGGGATTTCTTGATATAGAATCATGTTATCTGCAAACAGGGATAATTTGACTTCCTCCCTTCCTACTTGGTTGCCTTTTATTTCTTTCTTTTGCCTGATTGGTCTGGACAGAACATCCAATACTATGTCGAATAGGAGTAGAAAGAGAGGGCATCCTTGTCTTGTGCCAGTTTTCAACGGGAATGCTTCCAGGTTTTGCTGATTCAATATCATGTTGGCTGTAGGTTTTTCATAGATGGATCATATTTTTTTGAGGTACATTCCTTCAATCCTTAGATTATTGAAGGTTTTTAATATCAAGGGATGTTTAATTTTATCAAAAGTCTTTTCTGCATGTATTGTGATAATCGTGTTGTTTTGTTTTTATTTCTGTTTATGTGATGAATAACTGTTATTGATTTGCATATGCTGACCCAACCTTGCATCCCAGGGATAAAACCTACTTGACTGTGGTGGATTAGCTTTTCGATGTGCTGCCTGATTTGGTTTACTAGTATTTTTTGAGGATTTTTGCATCTATTTTCATCTAGGATGTTGGCCTAAATTTTTTTGTTATTGTGTCTTTGCCAGGTTTTGGTATCAATGATACTGGCCTCATGGAATGAGTTGGGGAGGAGGCCTTCTCCTCTCTGTTTTGGAATATTTTCAGTAGGAATGGTACCAACTCTTCTTTGTGCATCTGGTAGAATTCTTCTGTGAATCCTTCTGGTGTTGGGCTTTTTTTTTTTAAATTTTATTTTAATTATTTTTGGTTGGTAGGTTATTTATTATTGATTCAATTTTGGAACTCATCCTTGGTCTGTTCAGTGATTCAGTTTCTTCTTGGTTCAGTCTTGGGAGAATATATTGATCTAGGATTTTATCAATTTCTTTTAGATTTTCCAGCTTCTCTGCATAGAGATGTTTATACTAGTCTCTGATGGTTGCTTGTATTTCTTAGAGGTGAGTGATAATGTTCCCTTCATCATTTCTAATTGTGTTTATTTGGTCCTCCTTTTCTTCTTTATTAGTCTAGCTAGCAGTTTATCTATTGTAATTATTCCAAAGAACCAATTCCTGGGTCCATTTATCTGCTGTGTGTTTTTTTGCGTCTCAATCTTCTTCAGTTCAACTCCGGTTTTTATTATTTCTTGTCTTCTGCTGACTTTGGGATTGGTTTGCTCTTGCTTTATTAGTTCTTCTGGTCATGATGTTAAGTTGTTAATTTGAGATCATTACCTTCTGATGTGGGCACTTAGCACGTCAGGTTTCCCTCTTAACACTGCCTTAGTTGTGTCCCAGAGATTCTGGCATGTTTTATTTTGTTCTCATTAGTTTCAAATAAATTCCTGATTTTTGTCTTAATTTCATCATTTATCCAAAAGTTATTCAGGAGCAGGTTGTTTAATTTCCATGTGATTTTATGGCTTTGAGGAATTTTTTTATATTGAAATATATTTTTATTGCACTTTGTTCCAAGAGTGTTGTTATGATTTCAGGTTTTTAAAGAATTTATTGAAGATTGTTTTACAACAGATTATGTGGTCAGTTTTAGAGTATATGCCATGTGGTGAGGAGAAGAATGCATATTCTGTTGTTAATGAAAGGAGAGTCCTGTAGATATCTATTAGATTCATTTGATCAAGTGTTAAGTTCAGGTCCTGAGTATCTTTGTCACTTTTCTGCCTTGACGATCTGTCTAATACTGTTAGTGAGGTGTTGAAGTCTTCCACTATTGTTGTGTGGGAATCTCTAAGTCTTTTGTAGGTCCCTAACAACTTACTTTATGAATCTGGGTGCTCCTGTGTTGAGTACATAAAAACAACTAAAATATGTTTTATTTTATTGCGTTGATGTTTCCAGCTGAATGAAAATATAAATGTAATAAGTTTTAGATAACTAGTTTTAAATAATGTAGCTTTCATTTTGTATTTCAAATCATAACATGTAAGAACTATGTTTCCTAACTATGTGTGTGTAAAATGTTATGTTGATTTTAAATGAAAATGACCTGCAAATAAGCTGCTTTCACCAGAAGAATCAGATTTTTAAAATAGAAGGTATTGATTCCCCCAAAGTAGAATAATAAAAAATAGTTTTGAATAGAATATCCAGTCAAATAAATGCTATGCCCTGGGTACATACAACTTTTGACCTTGACTAGGTAACAGAAATGTCTGCAACCACTTTCATGATTTTTATTGGAGATTGACAGAACTTCAAAATACATTATGAATAACTTAGAAACAATGCTCTTTATATGCCTTCACTAGTAAAGCATTTTCTGGATGAATGGACAACTGCTTTCCCATAGAGCTTTGGTATATCCATATTTTCCTACTTTCTTATATCCATGTCCATATGTCAATCACAAGCAATTATAATTGAGAGAACAGGGGTGCTTTCACACTTAAATAATTTTAAAAGTTAGAAAATCTCACTTTAAAATAAATAAATTTTTTTAACCAACCATAAGTGAACCAAAGCAATCAACTTAATGTCAAAATATAATTTAAAAGTGGTCTACCCAGTGTATAATTTCCTTTCTCCTCATACAGCCATGGGAATAGATGAATAAGTTTAGTTATTTTAATATTAATTGAAATAAATCTTAGTAAATCTCAACCTTTAGGTAAGTAAATATAGCACCCACATACTCCAGATAATCAAAGCAATATCCAGTCAAATAGCTTCTTAATTAAATATATTTACATACAGATAAACAATTTTTCCATTCCTAGCTTTGTAGGAGTATGCTGCATTTTCTTAATTGGAAAATATGGTTTCTAATAATTTTTAATCTAAGATACCACAACACCATCTTCTACCCAAAGATACAGACTACTTGCCAAAGATTTGTTAATTATTAAACTACTTTACTAGGGCCATCTGTGAACCAGACCCTTCCATAAAGTCTCTCTTTTATATATCAGTTTGATCATATTTCTTCATAATACTAGAGTGCTTCCATTGTCTCCTATTGCTGGATTCGTTGTCAGATAAGATAGGGTCCTGAGGGTGTCCAACTGAAATACAGTAAATGAAATTGGAATCTCCTTTTAGGATAAATTAGTCAAATATCTCAAAGTGAATGTCATTAATAAGTACATATTGAGCAATTCAAAAATTTCCCGCTGCTAATAATGTGACCTGTCAGTTGTTCTTGGCATAATTAGGGAGAAAACAATTGTTAATCTGATAAAAGACTGATGTCTTTAATTGAATCTAGACTTCTCCCTGCATCTACACTATGTGTAGTTTTCTGAGCAAACCTACAAAGACAATCCAAATGAGAACCAATTACTCCAAGCTCAAAGTAAAGACGATCTTTGTTACATCCCCTACTATAGAAAATATGTGGCAGTGACTTTCTCTCCACAGGAATTTCAGAATCATATATCTTCCCTGATGACTCAAGATCCCTTGGCCCAGCCCTCTCAAATACAGCAACAGGATTAGTGATGCATCATATTCAGGCAGGAAGAGAAAACCAGACCAAACCAAATTGAGTCCAAAAATTGGTAAAGACTAAATTAGGAGAATTTTAGTGTTATCTGTCATCATAAATCTCAAATAATTGACTAAAGAAGCTGCTTATTTCCTCCAAAGGGAATTTACTTTAAATTTTAAATTTCAGAAATATTTGCTTCAGTGACACTAGTGTGGATATGGTGCATTCAACAGATGCAAGATCTGTGTAATCTGCCATGTTTTTCAGGTTTGAAATAAACTGAGGCAGCTGTGTTGGAATGTATTGCATTTTCTACACTTAAAGGGACAAGTAGTACACTACATTTTTCAAAGTTTTAAATTCTGTGTTTGAAAGTATTTGGTGTCAAATATAATTAGTGTAAAATTATTAAGCAAGCATGTATGAAATTTCTGTTTTGGCCTCCCATAAGTCATGTCAGCCAATCCCCTTCTAAAGATACCCAGATTTATTAAGTGAACTGTTTACTGGATAGAGATTGTTGATCCAGTGCGTTAGAGTTCCTCAATTAAATAAAGAATGGGTATAAGATTGTAGCAGTAAAAAGGCAGTATATTGGAGGCAAAGTCAAAGGAAATAATGTTATATGGTGAACGAGGGAAACTGTGGAATAATAAACATAATTGCTGCAATCTTTATTTTTATTATATTATCAAATCTCAATATGTTCTGGCTAGTCTACGTCCATTTGTAATAGAATTGGTTTTTTTCCACATTATACTTAGCATATCCTTACCTGCCTCATCTCATCACACAAGCATGGATACATGCACCTATGTGCACAATTGCAGACTTGAACTTTCCGAAGTTGCAAATACCAAAAATATAAGCACTCTGTGTTAACAAACCCTCATTTATTCACTAAATGCTCATCTCTTTCCCATTCTGAGATCACTTTGTGTCCCTAATATTCTTGATTCATTCAGAAAGTAACCAAGCTGTTCTGAGCCAACTGACCTACCTCATTGCTGACTCTAAAACAGCCTCCTGATATATCCCTACCACCTCCTTTTTACCCTCTAACAGAAAGTCTATAAAAACACACACATGCGTGCACACACCCCACAGACAGAGATAATGTCCTCTGCTTTGGGTTTACGCTGGAGACTACAGCCAACTGGACTTTTGCAGTGATTTTAATAAGAAAATAATTTTTAATACAAATAACTGAATTATAAATGAATTTCTGTTGTGCAGCTCTTTTATAAGTTGAGAACAATCCGTATTTCTTCACACTTGTCATACTGACTTGTTATACCTCCAGACAGGTAGCAGACAAAATCTTGGCCCCGATTAATGAAAAGAACACCTTGAGATGGAAAAGAAAAAGGCACAACCAAGAAGGTTTTGAGGATATGAGCAAATAATTTTGAAAAATTGCAGAGATCCCTGATAAATATTTATTATATATGCATTCATGCATTCCCTTCCCTTTACATGGCCAGGTCTTTATTGTCTATTGGGACCACCAATGTTCCTCCAAACTACCATGTAGTAATTGCCTCATCCATCTTATTTGTTTCTAGCAGGCTCTGGAATTGGGAAAAGGACACACTGTTAAACCTTGCTAACCTAAAATAATTACTAACATATAATATATCCTTAGCAAGAAGATTTAAACATGAATGGCCCTTTCTTTAAGGTAATAGTCATTATTCTGCTTATTGTTACTTAATATTTGTTGAAGGAAGTCACACAACAGTAGTATTCACACCTTAAAGTTGTCCAACACGTTTAAAATGAATACAGTAAGTGCTGCATATGTAAAGCTTTATGCCTTCCTTAGCACTGTCAATAAAACTCCTTAAAACTGAACTAATTAAAGCTTTCATAAGACTGTATACATTATTATATTCTGCATCTACAATATGTTGAATATCAATTAATGATTTGGTTATTAGGTTATCTTTTAAAATAAAGATATGATTTCAAAGTTACATAGCCTTTCGACTGTCTCTATGCCTCTATAATCTCTCTTCACTTCAATTCATCCTCCTGGAATAATTTTCACCCAATATTGTTTCATTACACATTCCTCAGATACTGACTTTTGCTATTTGATCAAGTCCAATCTCCTGACCCTGATGGTCAAAGAAAATCTGGCTATGACCTAACAACATTATTTTATTAGACATTATTTTCTTATGAGTTCCTCTGTTGTCTGATATGCTACCTCTCCGTTTCATGCCTACATTGTTCATGAACTTCCCTGTGCTTTTCCTAAGACTGCCTGTCCTGTGAAAATAAAAAAGCATGCTGCCTAGTCACATCTTAACCAAAGGCCTGTAGGCCATAGATTAGAGGCATTGTAAAACTCCTTTGAGTGTATTGATTGTAGCCCCCTTGTTGTAGTGAGACCCAGAAAAATTAATTTACTTGTTAAAAGTCCTGCATTTAATATGCTTTAGAATCTGGTGCATGGACAAGAGGCCAAGTTGCCTGATGCTCAGTCTAGTGTTCTTTCACTGTACTTCATTTCACTTTCTTAAAGCTCACACTACATATCATCTCTTTACCTAGCCTATACTGATCTCTTTTGTAAATTCTTATTGTACTTATAATTACCATACCATATTGTACTTATAAATATCATAGAGTTTAGCACTTGTGTGGCACTAACATATTTTTGAGGTCCTACTATATGCAAGGCACTGTGGTTGCCACCTCACATACATTTGCTCATTAGTTACAAGAACCCAAGGAGGTAGGCTTTTTATCCCTTTTTTTGCTGAAGATCTAAGTCTGAGAGAAACAAATTTTCCCAAATAAGTGATAGAACTTGGAATTATATACATAACTTTTTGTTTCAGAGTATATGATGTAATTTTCTTCAAGAGTTTCAAGATGTTCATCTTGCCTCTCTTCAAATAGACTCTAAATATTAGGTTCCTATCTATATATAGAAGACCATGGATTAATGCCGCTTTAAGTTTTGGTAGAGCTAATAGGTCTGATTACTGGAGGGGATGTATCAGAGGTAAAAGAGAAATGGGCCAGGTGCAGTGGCTCACACCTGTAATCCCAGCACTTTGGGAGGCCGAGGTGGGCAGATCACGAGGCAGGAGATCAAGACCATCCTGACCAACATGATGAAACCCCATCTCTACTAAAATACAAAAAATTAGCCAGTGGTGGCACATGCTTGTTGTCCCAGCTACACAGGAGGCTGAGGCAGGGAAATCTCTTGAACCTGGGAGGTGGAGGTTGCAGTAAGCCGAGATCGCACCACTGCACTACAACCTAGGCGACAGAACAAGACTCCATCTCAAAAAAAAAGAGAGAAATCACATCTTTCATAACATATAACATATCTTTCTGCTTAGTTAAGTTGAGCTATATCAGTCTTTGTTTCGAGTTCTTCAAGGCAAACTGCTATGTCTATGTGTTTGAATAATACGTCATCAAATATTAAATGAAAAATACCAAAAGGACTATTAGAGCCATGGGACACAGTTTTTTCTTGGATATTGAGAACTTTCCTGATTTCTTTCAAAAAAAAAAAAAACAACAACTCTTAAAACTTAGTTTGCACAATGGACTGGATTTACAAAATCTAGATATTCTTTATGTGCTTTGCTACTAAAAACTTCAAACATTGCTTTGTAGAAATTTGCAATTGAAACAGATTCATTAAAAGGAAACTTATTTTTAGGTAATTTATGACTATGCAGAAAACGTTCAAAAATCAATGAAGGTTAATTACACTATAGTAGTTGTTCTTGTTGTATGTAAAAATGCAATTTATTACCTTTTTTCCCCCCGAGACAGACTCTCACTCTGTCGCCAAGGCTGGAGTGCAGTTGCGCCATCTCTGCTCACTGCTACCTCTGCCTCCTGGGTTCAAGCTATTCTCGTGACTCAGTCTCCCAATTAGCTAGGACTACAGGCGTGAACCAATGCACCTGGTTAATTTGTGTATTTTTAGTAGAGAAGGGGTTTCGCTATTTTGATCTTGAACTCCTGGCTTCAAGTGATCCTCCCACCTTAACCTCCCAAAGTTCTGAGATTACAGGCGTCAGCTATTGCCCTGGCTAATTTGTTACTTTCTCCTTGAGGTTTTTCTTCTTTAACTCAACATAAAGGGACAAAATGGCAGAGTTCTGGAAGTCAAAGAAATAGAATTTATGTTATGAGCATTTTTTCTGAGCTGTATTACTTTCTGGAACCCGTCATTGCTATACAAATGTACTGGTTTTATGTTATTTACAATTATTGTATCTGTAGCTTTGAACATATTTTCTTTTTATTTCTTTTTATTCCTTATTTCTATGTAGAATGAAGCTACTGTTACCTATGATGATTTTTAAAAATCATTGTGAAGATCAAATATTGTGATAATGCTTCATGCAACTGCCTACCCCATATAAAAACAAGAAATTCTTAACATTGTGCTATTTCTTTTTCCTTCTTCATCTGAGGTATATTACAGATCAAGGCTTATTGGAGATGAATTTGGGACATCACCACCTAGGTGTCACTCAGGAATCTAAATGAAGGTAACTAAATGAAATAAAAAGAAAGTGAATTCTGTATGTTGGACTGTTTAAACATAAAAACATAGCTACTTCAAATCTGACATGCTTCCCTAAGTTTTAACTTGATGCTTATTGAGGTTATATTTTCTGTCCTTATACAAGAAAATAAAATAATTTCTTCAGACAGTATAATATATATTACATATGTTTTAACCTAGGTGAAAATATTAAGTTGTTCTTTTAAATAGCATGTTACAAAACCATTGTTGCTCATTCTGGGAACCATTTTGTAAATCTGAGGCTCAAGGAATTCTATTGCTATTATTAAAAAAAAAAAAAAAAAAGCTAAAATTTATTTTCTAGGTAGTATCAGTAAGCACTCATCTTCTGTGTTAAAATAAATAGATAAATGAATAATTTCTGAGCTTGAGTACTTTAACTTTTCTGGGCCTCACTTTCTATATCTGTGAAATTAAGGTTTTCTAAATTGTTGCTCAACTCTAATAGTTCATGGTTTTGTAACTCTATGATCCATCAAAATAGGACTCTATTATGGAGCCCTAAAGTGTGTAGGAAAAGAAAGGCAGTATATCTCTAATGCAAATAGAAATCCTGAGACATTTTAATTTTGTTAAAGAATTTTGTGGGAACTTATGGTGGAATCAATGGGATGTAAGACCTTTCAGAAAAAATCATCCATATGGGAAAAAAAAGAACTAAAAACTACTGGAAAAACGATGAGGTTAACAATAGTTGAGAGAAATTCCTTTGACATGAAAGGTAAAATATGCAGAGATAGAGCAGGCTGCTGGGGGGAAGGCCGCAATTAAAATCAGGATGATCCTAGTGCCACAATTAGTACTGGCCTAGATATAAAGTTTGATCAAAGCTGAACTACCTTCTACTTGTGTTCATTGCCTGTTATTTTACAATAAGGGGATACTCCATCACTTTGTGCCTAATGGAGCTATTAGGATTTTCATAAAGCCTTTTACTAAGGAGGGGGTGTATATAATAACAAAAGTCAAATATAAACAAGAAATGGTACAAAAGGGAATGTATATGGATGCTTATATATTGCTTACCAAAATGACAGGAATGAAAAAACCAATAGGTAAACCCCTTTACCCTTTTGTAGAATTCACCAGCCCGTGAGTGCAGATGTAGTTTGATACAAGAAATAAGACCTAGTGTTTGATAGATCAGTAGAGTGACTATAGTTTATAATAATCTATTGTGTATTTCAAAATACCTACAAGAGAAGAATTTTGATGTCTTGAGCATAAATAAAATGTAACTATTTAAGGTGTTGGATATCCCAGTTACACTGATTTGATCTTTACATATTATATGAATGTATTAAATTATCACATGTACCCCTAGCATATGTACATCTATTATGTATCAAATTTTTAAAAATTAAAAGAAAAATATAGAATTAAGCAACCCAAATGTCCAGAGGTTAATTCCTACAAGAATTCTAGTAAAACTTTTGGTTTAGATATGAACTACCCCAAGCCTCTGGAACATTTCATTTAGACTTAGTTAAAAGTGGATCATACTAAACTCTCTCTCTCTATATATATATTATATATATATATATACACACACACACACATGAACAAATGAAAATGTGAATTTTAGCAATTATTACCTAGAAAAATGAATTTTTGTGTGGAGACCCTTACTATGATGTATAAATCAATGGCCCTTTATACCGTCACCAAAAGAAATACCAATATTCTACTTGAATATTCTCTGTCAGCGGAAAACACCTTGTTCCTTATTTTTACTATAGCTTTATCAGCCCAAGTTTCTTCAACATCTTCAAAATAATTCATCTACTAAAGATGTACTATCTTTTCTCTCTCCCAAATTCCTGTCAATATCATATTGATTTCAACACTTTGGCTCTTTTTTAGGAAGAAACTTAATCTGAGAGATCAATTGTTTTTTCCCAAGAACCATAGACCAAACTTGAGTATTCAAGATGCAAAGCATAAGAATTATTTTCTTCTTAGTCTGTAAACGAGTAAACAGTAGCATAAATACTGGTGAAAAGTATTAAATCATTTAGATTTTAGCATCAATCCATAGCATTTAACTGAGTGCCTAGAGTGCCTTTTTGGTGTTCAGTTCTGTATCAAGGAGGCAGCATTATGTAATGATTAAGAGCATTGGCTCTGAAAAGAGATTGAATTCAAAATCTGATTCTACTTCATATTATTTGTATGATCTTATGCAAATCACTTTTAACTGTGTGACTCAGTTTTTCTGATCTGTACAGAAAAAATGTGATCATATATGTAAGGCAGTTAGAACAGTGGCTGGCACTGTTAGCTCCCAATAAGTTATTAGCTATCCTTCAACTTAAGGTGAAAATGGAGATAAAACCATGGTCCATACCCAAATAAACTTAGTCTACCTAAGGAGACATGACATACATAAATGATACAAGGCCAGAGAAAATATATTAACTATTACTATATATATTAACTATTAACAGAAACATTATTAAAGCCATTGGGAGTCAAGAATATAGAAGATAAATGTGGACTGGACTTTTCTCTAAACCTCATGGAGAAAATGAATAATAGTCTGAATATCTAGAGAGGAATGGGGAAATAGCATAGATTGCATAGTGGCAGGAATTAACATAGCTTGCATTAAAGAAGGTTGATTGCCTAAAAAGGGAAGATACTTGATGAAGTTACCAACAACAAAAGCAGATATAAAGATGGGATAAAATTATGGAGAATTTTAAATGTCAGTTTAAATAATTCATATTATTGTTCCTTTTTTCTTGAAGCATAGTTATACTCTCTGCTGTAGCTATTTGTGCATATGGTTTATCTGCCTTACTTGAGTATAAGCTCCTAGATGGAAGGAACCATACTAATTTCATTTCTTGCTTCCCCTTTCTCCCTCTGACTGTGCTCCATCACATACACACACACAAACACAAACTCACCATAGTGCCTAGCACTGTGTCATGTAGTAGTGTTGAGTATGCATTGAATGTTTAAAAGAATGAGTTAGTTGACATACAAGTGATCCATTGATCAACATGGAGTCACTGAGTTATTTAATTAAGGCTATGGATTCAGGTAAGTACTATTTTAGGAGCACTTACCTCGTGTTATTTTACAGGCTTGGTAGGAGGGGGTGATTCTAAAGGTAGGCAAACTAGGAGGTGGCAGGTAGTCAGCATATATTTGGTAATTAAAACTGTACCTAGAATTGCATCAGCAAATGTGCAGTTATGAAAAACAGCAATGTATTTATTCATTTATTTAGCCTTTTATTGAGACAAGGAGAGGATAGTTTTTATAGTACAGGATTTAGAATACTGATAAGTTAAATGGGAATCACCCAGTGTTCCCTGAGAGGCTTTTGAAAATACTATGGTAAAGATAAATGCATAAAGAAGTGTCTTTCATTTAAAACATTGCCCTTGACTAGGATGGTTGCCAGAAATGTGTGTGTGTTTGTGTTTTTTCTCATATGATAGTAGCATAAGGCTGACTTCTGTTTTACCACTAGGCTTGAAAAGATTCAAAAGTCTTTTTTTTTTAATCCTCACCCAAGAAACCATGAAGTTCAAGTCTTTTCCAAAATTGTTTAAATGTATTATTTAATCCTTTATCTCAATTCATGGATAAAGATACATATAATAATTATGTTACCCTCTCTTGCATCACAGCTTTCAAAGAGTTTCCTATGGTCTCCTTACTACCAAGGAGGTTGTCAGGGAAAAGGAAAAACAAAGAAAGAACATTCTGGCACTCCTCAAAACAGACAGATGTTGGCTCTAAAAGCTCCTCAGATATTACTCTCTGGATTATTTACAGACACACACCTGCCATGACCCTCCAGCATGGTAACCTAACTGGCAGCTGAACTGCAGGAAGCACCACTCAAATCATACCCACTGACTCTCAAAGAGGAATTTATCTGTACAGGTCACCAGAAATTCATAGAACACTAAGCTGTGACCATACAGATCCTTGAAGTCCTAAGAGAATGTAGTGTCAAAAAGTTTGAAACCTAATAATATGTAATGAGTGTTGCATGAACATGGTCCCTGTCCTTTAGGGAAAACAGCCAAGATTGTAATGGAAAAATATTGATTAATTCGTAAGTAGATATAACAATACTGACAAACACCCCTTATCATTTTTGGGATGTGAAATAGCAAGAGAATATCCATGTGTAGATAATGTAAGCCTACAGAGTTTGGTAAGCTCTCATTTGATGATTTCCTGAAAATCCTCATAAAAGCTACAGATGTGAAATCATCAGGGCTGCTCAAACACCTATGTCACTGCTATCCTCAGGGGTAGGACTCAATAATATCTGTGTCATCAAATGATGGAAGAAGGTTTGCATTGCTTTATAGAAATTATTTTAGCTGATTATGATGGCTCACGCCTCTAATCCCAACACTGTAAGAGGCCCAGGTGGGTGGATCACTTAAGGCCAGGAGTTTGAGATCAGCCTGGCAAACATGGTGAAACTCCATCTCTACCAAAAATAGAAAAATTAGCCAGGCATGGTGGCATGTGCCTGTAGTCACAGTTACTCGCTGAGGCAGGAGAATCATTTGAGCCAGGAGGCAGTGTTTGCAGTGAGCCGAGATCACGCCACTGCACTCCAGCCTGGGTGACAGAGACTGTCTCAAAAAAAAAAAAAAAAAAAAAAAAAAAGTATCTTGGCAAGTTAGCAAAAAGGAATTATGTTTAGCAAGCAAGTCTTTTTATGTTTTTCAAATAATAACCTTGTGACATGATGCCCTATTCTGCCTTCATATGAAGCAAACCAAAACTAAAATATGTATCTTGAAGGATAGATAATTGTGCCTGAAAACTACCGTTTTGAGTGGCTATTGCTGGGAGAATAAAAATTCCAGAGAGCTCTTGATCTTTGGGTCATGTATCTTTTTTTTTTTTTTTTTTTTTTTTTTTTTTTTTTTTTTTTTTTTTTTTACGGAGTCTCCCTCTGTCACCCAGGCTGGAGTGCAGTGGCGCAATCTCGGCTCACTGCAAGCTCCGTGCTCCTGGGTTCACGCCATTCTCCGAGTAGCTGGGACTACAAGTGCCCACCACCACGGCCCGCTAATTTTTTGTGTGTTTTTAGTAGAGACGGGGTTTCGCCATGTTAGGCAGGATGGTCTTGAACTCCTGACCTTGTGATCTGCCTGCGTCAGCCTCCCAAAGTGTTGGGATTACAGGCGTGAGCCACCGCGCCCAGCCAGGGTCATGTATCTTAAATGAAGTTCAAATAAGACACTGAAGATCCTGTAATATTTGCTATACCAAGAGCTTTGAAATTAAGATTCACAGAAAGAGGAGTGTGATACCAAGAGGAGTGAGGCAAACAGTGTTTATGGGAAATAAACTAATATTGGTAAGCATGATGGATGGAACAAATCTCAAGCTACCAAAATTAACATGGATGCTGCTGGACTCTAGTACCTAGGATGAGCTGATGAGAACCAAGATTATAATGACAATGGATTAAGTTCCTTGGTGCATTTGCGATGACAAAAGCCTTCAGTAGCGTGGGTTAACCTAAACCTGCACTTGGAAGGAATGGGTGTGTATGTTCAGTAAGACTCTAAACAGCACTTGACTTGTGACACTTGTTTCATGATTGACTATTATTACATACGGCTCACTTATCATTGAAATCAGAAGCAATGTAATGGGTGAAATATTCCTTATCAGCCAACCAGAAGTTATTGAATAGGTATCGTCTTATCCCCCAGAAATACAAAGGAGAATATTACATTATAATTTTTGAAAGAATCTTGGAAAACTCCTCAGGAAAGTTAAACTATTTTCTCATTTTCTTTGAAATCATTTCTTTCTCATTCCTGCTATTGAAACAGGAAAAGTTCCCTTGTCCCCCTCTCAGGGTGTGCAATGAGAGTATGGCTCACTTCTTCAGTGCCCTGCTGCTCAAACCTCCAGGGGAGCATAGGGACAGGCAGGCTGTGGGGCTCCAACCCCACGGCAGTGTCTAGGGGTGAATGTTTACAGCTCCTGAAGCCCCAGTGGGCATGTGTTACAGGGTGTTCTTTTAGTTTGCCACCTACAGGTAGCTTGTGTTGGCTCAATTAAACCCCCTTCCTTATCACAAGGACAGAGGGATTTCTGTATCCTGGGGTTTCTTGCCTTGATGTACCCAAAGAATCGGATCACATGTGGTCTTGGAGAATGAGTGCGAGGTTTTATTGAGTAGAAATAACTCTCTTACGGGGGAGCCGGAAGGGAGATGGTCTTCCCCTGGACTCTGGCCACTCAGGCGGCCCAGGCTCTCTTCCTACTGTCTCAGTTCTGCCGGTCGATGGCTTGTCAGTGTGCTCTTCTATCAGCGTACTCCTCTCGATGACAAGTGTCTTGTGTCTCCTTCTGCCGTTGTGCTCCTCTCAACATCTGGCTGCCTGTGTGTCTGCCTACTAGGACCTCGGGTTTTGGGTTTGTTTGTTTGTTTTGAGTTGGAGTCTCGCACTGTGGCCTGGGCTGATGTGCAATGGCGTGATCTCAGCTCACTGCAACCTCTTCCTCCCAGGTTCAAGCGATTCCCCTACCTCAGCCTCCCAAGTAGCTGGGATTACAGGTGTCTGCCACCACGCCCAGCTAATTTTTCATATTTTTAGTAGAGAAGGGATTTCACTATATTGGCCAGGTTGGTCTCGAACTCTTGACCTAGTGATCTGCCCACCTCAGCCTCCCAAAGTACTGGACTTACAAGCATGAGCCACCACACCAGCTGGGTCTCAGGTCTTTATAGGCCCAGGGTGGGGGCATGGCAGGGTCAGGGTGGTCTTGGAAAATGTAACATTTGAGCAGGAAAGCAGGAGAGCCTGGCCTCACCTGGATCTGTGGGGGTAGAGCCCTACCCAGGGACCCACCTTTCTCTATCCAGCACTTCCCTTCCCCACTTCCATATCATTTAAAAGGACCATGCTCTTCTCTTCCCAGCACTCCCATATCACTATGGACTAAATGCTAATAACAAAGTTGACCCTCCGATTAATATACAGTAAAAGTCTTCAAAGCACACTTTTCAGGAGGTTCTCTTTCTCGAACCCGGGTCTACATGCTGGTAAGCAAATATCACATAAAGAAAAAATAATTAGGGTCTAAAGGGAGAATATGGCCGTGTCAAAATAGCAGAACTGAATTTACTTACATACACCCACACAAACACACACACATCGTCCGATCTGGTCAAAATGTTAGTTTTAAACTAATGTAGTATGGAAGTTTAAAATTACATGACAAATTTTCCATATGTTAAAAGAATTCTCTACATTTTAGAATGCTTTAACATTTATAAAAATTTTGTCTCTCTATATAAAATTTGTAAATCCTCCTCACAAGAAAAGAATGAAGCTTTTATTATACCCATTTTATAGATTCCATAACATGCCAAGAGGTAAGTGCCTCTTGCCAGTTAGTAAGACATGGAACAGTTTCTAAACTCAAGTCTCTCTTTCCCAATCTACTTCTCTGTCTCTTATACTTTGCTGTTACATCAATCAATAAACAAGTCTTATTTGTGGACTCACTGGCTACATCAATCAATAAATGAACGGGTCTTATTTGTGCACTCGCAGCAGCTTTGTCTTGAAGTGTCAGGAAACTTACAATCATGGCTGAAGGTGAGGGGGAAGCAAGGAGCTTCTTCATGTGGTGGCAAGAGAGAGAAGTGCTAGCAAGAGCAGGGAAAGCTGCCTTATTAAACCATCAGATCTTGTGAGCACTTACTCACTACCACAAGAATAGCATGGGAGAAATTGCCCCCATGATCCTGTTACCTCTCACTGGGTTCCTCCCTTGACACAAGGAGATTATGGGGATTACAATTCCAGATGAGATTTGGGTGGGGACAGAGACAAACCATATTATGCATCAACTTTTATTCCTTTTTGACTCATGGTCTATAGCTAATTATAATTATTACAAGAGGTTTTGAAATGAAAATGCTTCACTAATTATCATGGAGTGCAAAATAGTTAACTTGACTGAAAGTACTTTTCAGTTTTTGGTGTTTGACTTTAATACCCTCCAAATAAATAGGCAGATAAAAATAAAAATCAGCTACCATTTTATTGTGAATGAATTAAATAGATGGAGCAATAGTGTGATTTCATTCAATAATTCATGTTCAGGTTTTCTGGACACCTACACTAAATATTTTGTCTCATCTTCGAGAGATTTTAGTTTCTAGCCTGCCGAAAGGGGTCTTGTTTAAGCTGATTTATTTTTCTACAAAGAGCATAAAGGAAAAATATAGTGAGGTTCTGATAGAACTGAAACTATACTTTTTGTTTAGGTTTTTATTGGCTTATTAATTATATAATAAGGGATTTTAAAGCACCTTACGGTTTATAAGGCATTTGTACACCAAATATTTCATTTAATCCTCACAATTATTTGGAAGGTGGATAACATTTATTCACTTTAACAGCTAAGGGCATTGAAGCTCAGAGGAATTCAATGTCTTGACCAAATTGAGAAAGCTGTTAAGTACCAGATCTTCTGATTCCACAGAAAGAGCACTCTACTCTAGATGAGGACTGTTTTTCAGGATACCATGATGTCTGTACCCCCAAATGAGCTTCTACATCTTATGTGAAATTTACAGATCAATAGTCTTTTTCTAATCATTGCTGCAAGCCAGTGGTTCTTAAACTATAATGTGCATAACAATTCTTGAGAACTTTTTTAAACTGTACATTCTTGGTTCCCAGTCCCACTTCCCAAATGTTTTGACCCTGTAAGTCCGTGTTTCAACCAAATATTATGCATGTTAACAAGCACCAGGTGATTCTGATGTAGGTGGTCTACAGTTTGAGAAACACTAATACGGAGAATATAATTGGTGAACCCCTTGGTCTGATTTTGGTATTTTTCCTCCTGCTTTGTCACCCCACCCTTCCCCCAACAACAACAACAACAACAACAACAACAACAAAACACCATGCCTTCAAAATAATGAAAATCAAACAGATTCTCAATTTAGTTTCCATTTGCTGGGTTTTCTTCCCTCGGAATATTTCAATTTTTTACTGCTCAATATCAGCTTAATAGGATAATTTGAGAACATGAAGTTCCTCACTATCTGTCAACTAGAAAGTAATTCTATTTATGAGGTTTTCCATTTTAGTTCAACCCAAAAATGTATAGAAAATACCTCACTAAGAGACATTAGGCACAGGATAGTTTTTCTAAATCTATTATTAGAAATATAAATTTATAAATATGTATATAAATTTGCTAAGAATTTAGCATAGGAAATAAAAGTTTCTCTGCCAGTTATGCACTCTAAAATATCTGAGGCAGTGGCATTCAGAGGATGTCTATCATAATTTTATTATACCTACAAAATTGTTCACCTATGAATCATTTGAATAGGTTCATTGCCGACAGAATTTAAAAATATAGTATTTACCTATTTAAAGATACTGCCTTAAGTTTTATATAGAATGGCCTCCTATTATTCAAGCTGTCCTGTTTTCTCATAGAAAAAAAATTTTGAAGGCAGTGCTCATGAATAGAATTTAATGGTAAGTGTTTTAACACAAACTTTCTCTCAAATGATTTAAAAACAATATAAGTAGCTGGTGTGAATAAGAAAATAAAAGGATGTTTATTGGAGGAGAATAGTAATATAGCCACATGGTGATTTTAAAAGTACAAGATTAAATATGTTTGCTTGAAATGTTAAGGTAATCAGTAGAAGAATAAAAATCATTTGTATACTTCCCAAACTATGATGGGGGAAAAAGAACACATAAAACCTGGTCAAACGCAAGAATACGAAAGAAATAAAAGAAATGAAATCACTGTAAACAAGCCAGCAAACAAACAAAAAATACAAGAAAATAAAATAGCAGGAAAAGTCCAAACATATCAATAATGCATGTAAATGGGTTTTATTCTGTTATTAGAAGAAGCAGCTCTGTTCACTGCAATGTTTCCACATTTTATTTTGTTGTTAATTCATTCAAGTCCTTACTTGAACACCATTCCATTTAATTTCTTCACCTTTGAGTTTAAAAAATGTTAGATAAGATGGTACTTCAACTCTGTGGGAATCAGATTCTTCAAAATCAGGATGAGCAGGAGAATTTCTAAAGTTCCTTCTAGGTTTCACAAATAATAATTCAAATGCCAAGTAATAGAAGAGAGGTTCATATTTCAGATAGGGTAGTCAGAGAAGGTCTGACTACCACTATATATATGGTGACATTTGAGCAGAGGTCTGAAAAAAGGGATGAAGCCATTAATGGACATATCTGAGAAAAGAACATTCCTGACAGGACTAAAACAGTGTGAATTTATGATGAATTTCCAAAAGTTTAGTCCTTCCTATTAGTACCTGTCTACACATTTTGGTTTAAACCTACTGCCAAGATGGTATCCACTCTATACTTTGAAATGTCACCTTCACAAAAATCCATAAATGAAAGCAAATATCATTGTGTCAACATTATTGTACTCTAATTACTTCAAAATAATTATAAGAAATTATTTTGAATTAGTGAAAAGCCCAAATTTCCTATTTTCATTAATAAGTATATCTTAATTAGATTTGTTGAATCACAGCAAGTTAGTGCTAAAAAGATAATTCACAATTGCAAAAATATGGAAGCAACCTAAATGAGTGGATAAAGAAAATGTGGTATATATGCACCATGGAATACTAGACAGCCATACAAAGGAATGAAATAATGGCCTTTGCAGCATTTTGGTTGGAGCTGGAGGCCACTATTCTAAGTGAAGTAACTCAGGAGTGAAAAATCAAATATCGTGTGTTCTCACTTATAAGTGGGAGCCAAGCAATGTGGATTCAAAGGCATAAGAATCATATAATGGACTATGGGGACTTGTGGGGAAGAGGGGGTTAGGAATGAAAGACTACATATTGAGTACAGTGTACACTGTTTAGATGGTGAGTGCACCAAAATCTCAGCAATCACCTCTAAAGAACTTATCCATGTAACCAAAAACCACCTGTACCCCCAATACTACTGAAATATAAAAAGAAGGTTAGTGTTAGAAAGGACCTGGAAAAAATTTTTTACAAGCCTCCCTTTTTAAAAATGAAGTAAAATAAGGAATTACTAAATTCCTTATTTTAATAAGGACACTATTATTTTAATAAGGACACTGTTATTTTAAGAAGGGGAGGCCGAGACGGGCGGATCACGAGGTCAGGAGATCGAGACCATCCTGGCTGACCCAGCGAAACCCCGTCTCTACTAAAAAAAATACAAAAAACTAGCCGGGCGAGGTGGCGGGCGTCTGTAGTCCCAGCTACTCCGGAGGCTGAGGCAGGAGAATGGCGTAAACCCGGGAGGCGGAGCTTGCCGTGAGCTGAGATCCAGCCACTTCACTCCAGCCTGGGCAACAGAGCGAGACTCTGTCTCAAAAAAAAAAAAAAAAAAAGAAGGAACCCCTTATTTTTATTTTTTTTATTTTATTTATTTTTATTATTATTATACTTTAAGTTCTAGGGTACATGTGCATAACGTGCAGGTTTGTTACATATGTATACTTGTGCCATGTTGCTGTGCTGCACCCATCAACTCGTCAGCACCCATCAACTCGTCATTTACATCAGGTGTAACTCCCAATGCAATCCCCCCTCCCCCCTCCCCATGATAGGCCCCGGTGTGTGATGTTCCCCTTCCCGAGTCCAAGTGATCTCATTGTTCAGTTCCCACCTATGAGTGAGAACATGAACCCCTTATTAAATAGTGTGTCCTTTTAACTGAGACATGACTTGCCAGTTCAACAACGTATGGCTATATTAATTTGTAGCTTCTGAAAAGAAAAGGGTAGTATATTGGCAACAGTATCAACATAGTATATTTAGCCAATAGCATAAATAAAAAAGATGGTGGAGATGATGTATGTGCATCATTATCAGTCAACAAATGTCATAATTCTAAATGTATTGTTTTTAACAATGATACTTCAGGGAAAGGCATATATAATAATCTTGAACTCATAAATAACGTTTATCAGTTTTGACTTAGTGCATTTTGGACTATTTCATTGTGCATACTAAGTGAAGAAAAGAGGTGTAAACAACTCCACAGTCTTACTGTTTTTAGTTATATGAATGTTCTGTTTGAAATCTCTGAATATCCCTTTGGGAAAGGATTGTAACAGTTTCTCTTAGTCTTTTTAAAAAATGGCTTTTATTTCAATAGCTTTTGGGGTACAAGTCATTTTTGGTTACATGGATGAATTATATGGTGGTGAATTCTGAGATTTTACTGTGCCTGTGACCTGAATAGTGTACATTGTACCAAATATGCAGGTTTTTATCCCATGCCCCCCTTTCACCCCACCACTTCTGACTCTCCAAAGTCCATTATATCACTCTGTATTTCTTTGTGTATTCATAGCTCAGCTCCCACTTATAAGTGAGAGCATACGGTGTTTGGTTTTCTTATTCTGAGTTACCTCATTTACACTAATGCCCTCCAGTTCCATCCAAGTTGCTGTAAAATACATTATTTTGCTCCTTTTATGGCTGAGTAGTATTCCATGGGGTTTATATACCACATTTTCTTTATCCACTTATTGGTCAATGGGCACTTAGATTGGTTCCATGTCTTTGCAACTGTGAATTGGGCTACAATTAACATATGTGTACATGAGTCTTTTACATATAACAACTTATTTTCTTTCAGGTAGATACCCGATAGTGGGATTGCTGGATCAAATGAAAAATCTACTTTCAGCTCTTTAAGGACTCTCCATATTGTTTTTCACAGAGATTGTACTAATTTACATTCCCACTAGCTGTGTACAAATTTTGCCTTTTCACCACATTTAAGCCAACATCTATTGTTTTTTGACTTTTTAAATAATAGCCACTCTTGAAGGAGTAGGTGGTATCTCATTGTGGCTTTAATTTTCATTTGCCTGATGATTAGTGATGTTGAGCATTTTTTCATGTTTGTTGGCCATTTGTATATCTTCTTTTGAGAAATGCCTATTTATGTCCTTTGCCCACTTTTGGATGGGATTAACTGTTTATTTCTTGTTAATTTGTTTGAGTTCCCTGTAGGTTCTGAATATTAGTCCTTCGTCAAATGCATAGTTTATGAATATTTTCTCCCCTCTATGGGTTGTCGGTTTACTCCGTTGATTAGTTCTTTAGCTGTACAGAAGCTTTTCAGTTTAATTAGGTCTCATTTATTTATTTTTGTTTTGGTAACATTTGCTTTTGGGGTCTTAGTAATAAATTCTTTGCTTAGACCAATTTTCAGAAGAGTTTTTCCTAGGTACTCTTTCAGAATTTTCATGGTGTCAGGTCTTATATTTCAGTCTTTGATCCATCTTGAGTTGATTTTTGTTGATGGTGAAAGACAGGGATCTAGTTTTATTTTTCTACATGTTTTATTTTTCTGCATCTACTATCCAGTTTTCTCAGCACCATTTATTATCCCCAATGTATGTTTTCATATGCCTTGTTGAAGATCAGTTGGTTGTAAGTATTTGGCTTATTTCTGGGTTCCCTATTCTATTCCATTGGTCTATGTGCCTACGTTTACCAGTACCATACTGTTTTTGTAATTATAGCCTTGTAGTATAATTTGAAGTCTGGTAATGTGATGTCTCCAGATTGGTTCTTTTTGTTTAGCATTGCTTTAAATATTCAGGCTCTTTTCTGGTTCCATGTGAATTTTAGGGTTTTTTCTTCTAATTCTGTTAAAATAATGTTGGTATTTTGATGGGAATTTCATTGATTCTGTAGATTTCTTTGCACATTATGGTCATTTGCATAGTATTGATTCTCCTAATTAATGAGCATGGGATGTGTTTCTATTTGTTTGTGCCGTCTATGATGTCTTCAGCAGTGTTTTGATTTCTCCTTGTAGGGATTTTTCACCACCTTGGTTAAGTATATTCCTAGGTATTTTTTTATTTGCAACTGTTTTAAAAGGTATTGAGTTCTTAATTTGATTCTCAGCCCGGTTGTTGTTGGTGTATAGCAGTGCTATTGATTTGTGTACATTAATTTTGTAACCTGAGCCTTTATAGAATCCACTTATCAAATCTAAGTGTCTTTTGGTGTAGGCTTTAGGATTTTCTAGCCATATGATAATATCGTCTGCAAACAGCAATAGTTTGACTTCCTTTTTTCTGATTTTGATGTATTTTATTTCTTTGTCTTGCCTGATTGCTCTTGCCAAGGCTTTCAGTACTATGTTGAATAGAAATGGTGAAAGTGGCATCCTTATCTTGTTGCAGTTCTCAGGGGGAATGCTTTCAAATTTTCCCTATTCAGTATGCTGTTAGCTGTGAGTTTGTCATCGATGGCTTTTATTACTTTAAGGTAAGTCCCTTCTATGTCTACTTTGTTGAGGGTTTTTCTCATAAGGGGATGCTGGATTTTGTAAAATGCTGTTGAATTTAGTTAGCAAGTATTTTGTTCAGTACTTTTGCATCTACATTCATCAGGGATATTAGCTTGTAGTTTTCTTTTTTCACTATGTCCTTTCCTAGTTTTGGTATCAGGGTGGTACTGACTTCACAGAATGATTCAAGGATTCCCTCTGTCTCAGTCTTTTGTTATAGTTTCAGTAGGAATGGCACTAATTTATCTTTGAGTGTCTGGTAAAATTCAGCTGTGAATTCATCTGGCCCTTGGCTTATTTTTCTGTTGCCAATTCTTTATTACTGACTTTATCTCATTGCTTGTGATTAGTCTGTTCAAGATCTCTATTTATTCCTAATTTAACCTAGGAGGGTTTTATGTTTCCCAGAATTGATCTATTTCCTCTAGGTTTTTTAGTTTATGTACAGAGAAGTGCTCATAATAGTCTCAAATGATTTTTTGAACTTCTGTGGTGCCAGTTGTAATGTCTCCAGTTTCGTTCCCAATTGAGATTATTTGAATCTTCTCTCTTCGTTTCTTGGTTAATCTAGCTAATGATCTATCAATTTTGTTTAATTTTTCAAAGAACCAGATTTTTGTTTTATTGATCTTTTGTATTATTTGTTTCTGTTTCAATTTTATTTAATATCTGGTCTGAATTTTTTTGTTTCTTTTCTTCTGGTAGCTTTGGGTTCAGTTTGTTCTTGTATCTCTTTTTTTTTTGAAGTGTGAGGTTGTCAATTTGTGATCTTTCAGACTTTTTGGTGTAGGTAATTTGTGCTATAAACTTTCCTCTTAGTACTGCTTCTGCCGTATCACAGAAGTTTTGATAAAAATTACCTGTGAATAAACCAGTTTTAAAATAAAATATCCATGGTGCATTCCTTCTTAATACAAGTCAGAGTAGGATATGCACTTCAACTTGGAGTGACTATTCTTGCTTCTTGTTTTACTAAGCCAGTGTAGAACATTGGTTAAAATCAAATATAAACTCGGGAATCAGAATAGTAGACTCTGAATCCCTGATTCATCACTTAGCACTCTGTGACCTTGGGCGAGTGACTTCACTATTCTGTTCTTATTTTATTTATCTGTAAAATGAGGGTAGTAATAGTTTCTACTTCAAAGAAGTACTGTGAGGATTAAATGCATTGATTTGTGTAAAGTATTTAGCATATTAACAGGTTCATGGCAACCAGTCAATACATATTATCTGGTCTTTATTCCTCATCTTTCTCTCCCTTAGCCTCAAGACAGCTAAGAGGAATATATCCCTACCCTTCTTACACTTGCAATAATATACAAGGTTAACCTAAGACAAATTATTTTTTGAAGTTGATCTTTGAGAAATTTCTGTTTCCAGTCCTGATGGAGTAACTGCTATCAAATTAGCCTTACCTCTGTAGACAATTATAAAGCTGAACAACGCAGATGAAACAATTATTTTTTATCAGTATACATCAAATAACACATGACCATGATCCCTGAGAGCACGGAAAGTTGCAAGTTGAACCCATGACTACCTAGCTCTCTGCCTGGGGAAAGTTTCCTCACAGCAGCACAGAGATCTGTAGGCCATATAGTACACAATAGTCACAACGAGATAAGATGATAGAGGTCAGAATTTGGGAAGCTGAAGTGGCTGGAATCTGTGAGAAGCATGGACCAAGAGCAGAGCTTTGCATGAAGGGGGCCCCAGGCTCTGTTTGGGAGGTCTCCCACAAGATCGTGGTTGTTTGGGAGGTCTCCCACAAGATCGTGATTGAAGATTGAACCATACATGTGCAGGGTGAGACCACATGAGGCCTGCCAGTCTACTCAGCAGGCAAAGACTTTAAAGTAAATGTTATAAGTAGGCTAAAAGAATTAAAGAAAAATATGTGAACAGACAATGAAGATCAACAAAGAAATGAAAACTATTAAAATAAACCCAGCAGAAATACTAGAATTTGGAAACCACAGTAACTAGTATGAAAGATTGATTGGCAGGGGGGCTTAAAAGCAGACTGGAGATGGCATAGGAGTCAATGAACATAAAAATAGATTTTTAAAAGTACTCAACTTGAGAAACAGAAGAAAAAAGAATTTTAAAAAATGAACAGAGTTTTGAGTATCTGTGCCACAATATAATGATATAAAATATTTCTCCTCAGACTTCCAGTAAGAAAAGAATAATACTGGGGTAGGAAAAAAACCATTTTTCAAATAGATAAAAACGTCTCAAATTTGATAAAAACAGAATGGGAACTTACAAAATATTGAAAGGCTACCAAACTTCGAGTAATGTAAATGTAAAGAAAACAACACCTAGGCACATCACAGTCAAACTGATGAAAATCACAGATAAAGAGAAAAATTTGAAAAGCATCAGAGGCAAAAGATGCATGATATTCAGCAGGAGTTGGTAAATCTTTTAGACTTTGGGGCCACGTATGGTCTCCTCTGTGGCGTACTCCTTGTATTTTAAAATAACTTTAAAAATATAAAAACCATTTTGAGCTCATAAGGCACACAAAAAAGACCATGGGTCATAGTTTGCAAACCACTGACATCCATAAAGATTATACTAAGAATTATCACTGACTTCTTATCAGAAAGAAAGGATACCTGAAGATATAGGATTGACATCTTTACTGAAAGAAAAAAGATACTCTCAATCTAGTATTCAATATCTAGTAAAATATCTTTCTGACATAAAGGTAGGGGAGGACAATGTGGCTGACTAGGTGCAACCAGGTGAAAAAGCTGCCACCAAGGGATTGAGACGACTGATGCTTTTCTTAGAAATCTTCAGAGAGAAGGTACCGAGAGTGGACAGAGGGAAGACACAGAAGCTGGGCTGAAGCGGGAGGAAGCTGGAAACTCCGCACTAGGTTACTGTACACCAGGACTAATTCCTGCTCCTTAGTAACTCCGAAGGAATGGGTGAGTTGAACTGGTAAGGACTAACCTGCTCTCACCACAGGCCTCTAGATTCCCAACAGAAGAAAACCCCATGACCACCGCCTTAAGCTGGCAGGAAGAGCTGCTTAGAGAAGTGGTAGGGGCAGGATGCCAGAGGAAGCAGAGCCCAGAGGGTTTGGTGCAGGAGCATGTGTAGTGAAGCACAGCTGGAGAAGACCATCTCCCTAGGCTCAACTTGTGCCCACAGGAGACTTTAGCCCTAGGGGAACTGTCAGACCTGAACTCCGCAGGGCAGTCTTATTCACCAGATGGGGCAGGTTTAACCTGAGCACCCCTTGGTCTGCTGGCCTCTCTTGGGGCCCCAGCCTGTTTGCACCTGCTTTCAGGGCAGCTTTGGGTGCCCTGGAGACCCATAGCATAGCTCCTGCACTGGCAGACTGTGCCTGACTGGTGGAGACTTCCAGCAGGGTGGCCTCCATAGCCATGCAACAGGCCATCCACTCCTCCCTCCCCTCACTGCAGCTTCCCCTGGAACCATGGCACCACCCACATTGTTTTTCTAGCATGTGTGTGCACAGGTGGGTATTTCCTTACTTGTCCCACCAGCACATCTGTGTGCATCCACTCTGCCCTACTACCATTGTGGCAAGAGTGCACTCAACCTCCCATTACCTTGCCAGACTGCCATTGCAGTCAGAGCCTTGGCAGGCACAGAATGAGTCAGCCCATTCCTGACAGCACCCTGCCCTTGCACCAACACTGCTGCAGGAGTTAAACCAGACACAGAGAACAGCAAACACTCTTCTGTGATGAGTGACCACCCTTACCCATGGCACGCAAAGAATGCACACAGACCTGCTCCTGCCAGAGCCCTGTCCCCAAGCTAACACCACAACCAGCATGACAATGCACACCGTCACCAGCAAAGGCCCCCTTCCCCACCCCCAAAGCCATGCTGTCTCTGCCACTGAGGTGAATGATCACAGGGAGGCAGGCACCCCAACACCTGCTAGCAACTTGCCGCAGCTGAAGAATGTGCACCCCACTGCACTGCTCTTGCCACTGCTGCTGATGCATACAAATAAGACACTGCCACCTCACTATGAAAACCTTTAGCTGACACCACCCATCAGAGTGTAGTAGCCAGCAATCAGGAGCACATCAGCCCCCATAATCTAGTGTATTCCTAACCTCCTAACCTCAAGAAGCCAGAGAACAAAGTTGAGGTCCAATACAATTCCCCCAGAGTTAGAACATGCAGTCCAGGAGTCGGGAGCTGAGCGCTGGCCCCCTAAAACCTTCCAGAAATGAAGCCAGTCAGCTAAATTCACTTTATTTCACTATCAAACACTCTAAGTCATCACACAGGAAAAAAAGAAAAAAAAACTATCCAAAGGTAAACAACATAAAAGATTGAAGCAACATCAGCCCACAAAGATGAGAAAGAACCAATTCAAGAACTCTGACAACTCAAAAAGGCAGAGCGCCTTCTCTTTTCCAAATGGCCACACTACTTCCATTGCAGGGATTCTGAACCAGGCTGAGATGGCTGAAATGACAGAAATATAATTCAGAATGTGGATAGGAACAAAGATCATTGAGATGTAGGAGTATGTTGAAACCCAATCCAAGGAAGCTAACAATCACAATAAAATTATACAGGACCTGACAGACAAAATAGCCAGTAGAGAAAAGAATGTAACTGACTTCATAGGGCTGAAAAACACACTACAAGAATGTGATAATGCAATCACAAGTATTAATAGCAGAATAGACCAAGATGAGGAAAGAATCTCAGAGGTTTAAGACTGGCTTCCTAAAATAAGACAGGCAGATAAGAATAAAATATAGAAAAAAAAAGGAATGAATAAAACCTCTGAGAAACATAGGATTATGTAAATAGACCAAACTTATGACTCATTGGTGTCCCTGAAAAAGATGGGGAGAATGGAAGCAACTTGGAAAACATAATTCAGGATATAATTCATGAGAATTTCCCCAATCTAGCTAGAGAGGGAACATTCAAATTCAGGAAATACAGATCCTTTTCAGACAAGTAAATGCTGAGGGAATTCATCACCACCACACTTGCCTTGTGAGAGCTCCCGAAGGAAGCACCAGATATGGAAAGGGAAGACCATTACCAGCCACTACAAAAACACACTGAAGTACATAGACCAGTGACACTATAAGGCAACCACATAAACAGCTCTGCAAAATAACCAGCTAGCATCATGATGACAGGATCAGATTTACACATAATGTAATGGGCTGTGTACCCAAATTAAAAGTCAAAGATTGGCAAGCTACATAAAGAACCAAGACACATTGGGATGCTGTCTTCAAGAGACCTATCTCACATGCAATGACACACATACACTCAAATATACCAGGCAAGTGGAAAACAAAAAAAGCAGGGGTTACAATTCTAATTTGAGAAAAAAACAGACTTTAAACCAACAAAGATTAAAAAAAAAGACAAAGAAGGGCACTACATAATGGTAAAGGGTTCAAGTCAACAAGAAGACCTAACTATCCTAACTATATATGCACCCAACACAGGAGCACACAGATTAATAATGCAAGTTCTTAGAGACCTTCAAAGAGACTTAGACTCTCACAGAATAATATGGGGAGTCTTCAACATCACACAGAGAATATTAGATTACTCGGGCAGAAAATTAACAAAGATATTCAGGTCCTGAACTTAGCATTGGATCAAATTGACCTGATAGACATGTACAGAACTCTCCACCCCAAAAGCAATAGAATATACATTTTTCTCACCAACACATGACACATACTCTAAAATCAACCACGTAATTGGACAACAAACACTCCTCAGCAAATGCAAAAGAACTAAAATCATAAGAAATGCTCTCTCAGATGACAGCACAATCCAATTAGAAATCAAGACTAAGAAATTTGTTCAAAACCATAAAATTACATGGAAAATCAATTATCTGCTCCTGAATGACTTTCATAAATAATGAAAGTAAGACAGAAATCAAAAAGTTCTCTGAAACTAAGGAGAAGAAAGGTAAAACATATCAGAAACTCTGGAACACCTCTAAGGCAGTGTTAAGAGGGAAATATATAGCACTAAATTCCCACATAAAAACATTAGAACAATCACAATTTAACAATCTAACATCACAATTAAAATAACTAGAGAACTAAAAGCAAATAAACTCCAAAGTTAATAGAAAAAAGAAAATAATGAAAATCAGAGCTGAACTGAAGGAGACTGAGAAACAAGAAAACACCCTTGGTCAATGAATTCAGAAGTTGTTTTTTGAAAAAAAGTAATAGAATAGATATACCACTAACTAGACTAAAAAAGAAGAAAATACAAAATATCCAAAGAAACACAATTAGAAACACTAAAGGGGATATTACCACTGACCCCAAAGACATAAAGATAATCATCAGAGAATATTATGAACACCTCCATAGACATAAACTAGAAAATCTAGAATAAATGGATAAATTCCTGGACACATACAATGTCCCAAGATTGAGCCAGGAAGAAACTGAATTCCTGATCAGACCAATAAAAAGCTTTGAAATTGAATCAGTAATAAGTAGCCTACCAACAACAACCCAAAAAAAAGACCCTAGCACCTGATTGATTCACAGCCAAATTCTACCAGATGTACGAAGAAGAACTGGTACCATTTCTACTAAAACTATTCCCGAAAATTGAGAAGGAGGAACTCCTCCCTAACTCATTCTAAGAGGGAAGCATCATCCTGATACCAAAACCTGGCAGATACACAACAAAAAAAGAAAACATCAGGCCAATATCATTGATGAACATAATTGTAAAAGTCCTCAACAAAACACTGGCAAAGCGAATCCAGCCACACATCAAAAAACTATTCCGCTGTGATCAAGCAGGCTTTATTTCTTGGATGCAAGGTTGGTTCAACATATGCAAATCAATAAATATAATTCATCACATAAACAGAACCAAAGTGAAAAACCACACGATTATCTCAGTAGATGCAGAATAGACTTTTGATAGAATTTAACATATCTTTATGTTAACAACTTTCAATGAAGTAGGTATTGAAGGAACATACCTCCAAATAATAAGATCCATGTATGGCAAACCCAAAGCCAATATCATACTGAAGGGGCAAAAGCTGGAAACATTGCCATTGAAAACCAGCACAAGACAAGAATGCCCTCTCTCACCGCTCCTATTCAACATGGTATTAGACAACCTGGCCAGGGCCATCAGGCAAAAGAAAGAAATAAATTTCATTCAAATAGACATGTAAGAAGTCAAACAATCTTTGTTTGCAGAAATCATGATTCTATGTGCCAGTTCAAAAGCTCCTTAAGCTTATAAACAACTTCAGCAAAGTCTTAGAATACAAAATTGATGTACAAAAGTAGCTAGCATTTCTGTAAACTAACAATATTCAAGCTGAGAGCCATATCAGGAACACAGCCCCAATCACAATTTCCACAAAAAAATAAAACACCTAGGAATACAGTTGACTAGGGAGGTGAAAGATCTCCACAAGGAATACTACAAAACACTATTCAAATAAATTACAGATCACAAAAAATTAGAAAAACATTCCAGCCTACTGTGTAGGAGGTATCAATATCATTAAAATGGCCATACTGCCCAAAGCAATTTGTAGATTCTATGCTATTCCTATCAAACTACCAATGACATTCTTCACAGAAATAGAATAAACTATTTTAAAATTCATATGAAACCAAAAAAGAGCCTGAATAGTCAAGGCAGTCCTAAGCAAAAACAGCAAAGCTGGAGGCATCATGCTACCTGACTTCAAACTATACTATAAGGCCACAGTAACCCAAACAGTATGATACAAAAATAAATGCATAGACGAAGGGAACAGAATAGTCAGCCCAGAAATAAGTCTGCACAGCTACAATTGTCTAATTTTCGACAAACCTGACAAGAACAAGCAGTGGGGAAAGGATTCCCTACTGAATAAATGGTACTGGGATAACAGGCTAGCCATATGCTGAAGATTGAAACTGGACCCCTTTCTTATACCATATACAAAAATCAATTCAAGATGGATTAAAGACTTAATTGCAAAACCCAAAACTATGAAAACCCTGGAAGACAACCTAGACAATACCATTATGGATATAGAAACGGGTCAAGATTTCATGGCAAAGAGACCAAAAGCAATGGCAACAAACGCAAAAATTGACAAACGGAATCTAATTAAACTAAAGAGCTTCTGCACAGCAAAAGAAGCTATCAACAGAGTAGACCAACAACCTACAAAATGGGAGAAAATATTTACAAACTATGCATTCAACGAAGATTCAATAGCCAGCATCTATAAGGAACTTAAATATACATGAAGAAAACAAACAACCCTATTAATAAGTGGGTAAAGAACATGAACAGACATTTTACAAAAGAAGACTTACAGGTGTTTGAAAACATGAATAAAAAGCTCAATATCACTGATCATTAGAGAAAAGTGAATCAAAACCACAATGAGGTATCATCTCACATCAGTCAAAATGGCTATTATTAAAAAGTCAAAAAATAACACATGCTGGTGAGATTGTAGAGAAAAAGGAATGCTTACACACTGTTGGTGGGAGTGTAAATTAGTTCAACCATTGTGGAAGACAACGTGGCAATTCCTCAAAGACCTAAGCACAGCAATATTATTTGACCTAGCAATCCCATTACTGGATATATACCAAAAAGAATTTAAGTCATGTTATCATAATAACACATGTATTAGTATGTTTATTGCAGCACTATTCACAATGGCAAAGACAAGGAATCAACCTAAATGAGGATCAGTGGTAGACCGGAGAAAGAAAATGTGTGCATATACACCGTGGAATACGATAACAGTCAGGAAAAAGAGCAAGGTAATGTTCTTTGCAGCAACATGGATGGAGGTGGAGGCCATTATCCTTAGCAAACTAGCATAGTAACAGAAAACCAAATACTACATGTTCTCACTTGTAAGTGGGAGCTAAATGATGAGAAGACATGGACACACAGAGGGAAACAATGCACACTGGGACCTACTTGAGTTTGGAGGGTGAGAGGAGGGAGAAGATCAGGGAAAATAACTAATAGGTACTAGGCTTAATACCTGGGTGACAAAATAATCTGTACAACAAATTCCCATGACACGAGTTTACCTATATAACCTGCACCTGCACACTGAACTTAAATTAAAAGTTAAAAAAGAAATGAAGTTGAAATGAGCTTTATATTTATATTTACTAGTATCCCTTCCTTTGTGTTTTTCAATGCTCAAGCTTCACACTTCTCTCCTGTTTAGACACTCCACTGAAACTCCACGTATGGGTACTTAATATCATTTTGCTGTGCTCTATCTGTTCTAGTCTCTCACATGAAACATCTTAACAGGGTTTCCCTGCTCCATTAATATATCTTATTCTATCTATTCTGTTCATCTTCAAAATTACTCTACATCCCATTCTCTCAGAATCTTGCTTTATTCTATAGAATCCATACTAACGTTTAAATGGGGTTTTGCTGGCTACCATTAATTGAATACAACCTAACATTTGAGAAAAAAATAACAATTTTTATTGTTTTGTTACTTTGTGGCTCTTCAGAGAATTCTCTTTCATGGTCATCTGACGTTGGTACAATAAAATCATGACTGATTTTTGCTGGTCCAACATATTTACAGGCATGTAAAGAATTCTATTATCTTCACAGTTAAACAAGTATTCTGTTAATTACTGTGTAACTAAGTAGTTGGTCAGTTTTTCACATCGGGCAGTTGAAAGCACAATGAAGCATATTCTTTATGTGACTAATGTGACCTTTTCAGGAAATATACTGCTTAAAAACGCCTGCTTCTCAGGTTATATTTTCAAAGTTGTTTGCCAAGTGTCATGTTTCTGCAGTGGATATTTAAATTTACATTTTATAAATGGATCTCTTTAAAATATCATTTAAAAGTAGCAGGATTTTCTCTTTGCCAGCACTCTTGCTCTTTTTAGCTAAGAATGCTTTTCCCTAACTTTTACAAGAAAAAGAAAGAGAAGCAGAAAAACAAGTCTCAACAATTCCCTCTTCTTCGGGTAATTCTTGTGTTATACACACTTTTCTTTTTCCTGTAGGCAATGGATATCATGAAATTTCACAAAATCACTGGATTTTCTTAATTCAAAAAAATATATGTGTAAATATACAAATGTGTTAGATTCTAGAAGTTCATAAAATGACATTTAATAATTTATTTCCAGTCTCTAAATCTGTCAACTAGGCCTTAAATATTATTTATCTGACGCAGATAATTGAGTATATGTGCAAAAAGTCTTTATTCTTTGATCAGATGTGCAATGAGGGTAAATTATAACTGTTTATATTTGTTCATTTATGTTTTATCTTATTCTCTTCCTGTCTCCTCCCTTCTCCTCTCCTCTCCTTTTCCTTCGTTACTGCCTCTCTCCACACACTTCTATTTTTTCTGAATCTTTTGAAAGTAAATTGCAGACATCACCTCTGGATATTTCAGAATATATTTTCTCAGTCCCGGGGCATTCTTCTACATAATCACAATAATTGTTATCACTCTAAAGTGATAAAATTTTGAAATATATGGCCTATTTTCAACTATTCACTTTTTCCGAAAAATATCCTCCATAACTGTTTTGTTTAAATATATGATCCAATAATATAACATTTGTTTGCCATGTCTCTAGACTTCTTTAATATGGAACAATCCCTCGTATTCTGTCTTTTCTAACAGTGACCTTTTTCAAGATTACAAGTCATTTGCCTTGTGAGCTATCTCATAGTCTGTGGTAATCTGATTGTTCCCTCATGAATGGAGGAGGGTAAAGACTTTTTGCAGGAATAATATGTAGGTAGTGGTGTGCATTCCCCATTACATCATGTTAATTTGGTCTGTTATTAGTTTTATCACCTTGGTTAAGGGATGTCCACCACAGCTCTCAATTGTAAAGGCACATTTTCTTCTTGTTAATTAATAAGTAATCTGTGGAGTGATACTTCACTCAATTGCTTTGGCATGCAGTGATATTTTTGTCTGAATCAATATTACATTGGAAATCATAAAATGGTGATTTTATAATTTGTTTCTTTTTTAACTTTTATTTGCTAGCTGACATTTTTTGGTAAGAAAGAGATTTCCCTTTGCCCCCTCCTTTTTTTTTAACTAAAGACTCATGGACTCATATTTTACTAAGTGTGTTAAAGGTTATTACCATCTTTTTTTATGTTCCAGTTGTTTCAAATTTGGTTAATGGGTTGCTCTTCAAACTAGTTTTTTATCCTTTTGATATGCCCCAATAGTCTTTCAGCACTTCCTTGTTTTTTGATGCAATAAGATGTACCAGGATCACTTTGTTCTTTTTCTATCCCAGACTTGGAATTAGCCACTGTCCCAAAGAACCTTAGCTCTTTTTAGTGTGGAATGGTATTTAGAAACCAAAACATAGTCAATATGTGTGCTCATTGCTACAGCAGTGTTATTGCTTATAAGCTCTTTTCAGTGGGTAAATTTAGAAAATGTGTGTGTGTGTGTGTGTGTGTGTGTGTGTGTGTATGTGTGTTTAAATCATAGGTTCACACTGATAGCTCTATTTCAAATTTAATATCACAGGACCCTTCCTCATTTCTGCTATATCGTATTTGTTTCTTCATCTACCAACTCTAAAATCCCAATTTACAAAATTATCAACATATTTACTCATATAATTCACACAAAATTGTATAGCCTACAATAAACACAGAATTGTTTTAGAATTACTATACTAATAGTACAACTGAAAATAAATCAGTTGAGAAAAATACAGTATGGCAAGTAGTCCTGTTTGTCTTTGAGATATATGTCGTACTAAGGAAGCAAGGTTAGAATAATCAAAAGTTACATGAATTATTATTTCTGTAAGGTTATGTTATTAATTTGATATACAACTAGGCTCATTTGTTTCTATTAGTAGTCAGTTTTAGGGCTTTTCCAATATTTTCATTTATTTTTATTTCTGAAAAGTATAAGCTATGTGCATAGTTCAAAAATCAAAGTTATATTAAAAAAGATTTAGTCAAAGAATCTCAATTGTATCCCTAACACCTGTATTTCAATACCACTCATCTGCTGGAGGTATCCATTCTTCCAATTTCTGGTTTGCTTTCCTCAGTTTCTTTTTTGCAAATATAAGGAAATATACACATTCTATAAGAAGCTGTATATTGCAAAGCGTTCTTTATTTTTTATTGATATATAATAGTTGTACATATTTTGGTGATACATATGATATTTTGATATCTGTATAAAAATCGATGTAATTGGGATATCTATAACCTCCAACATGTATCTTTCTTTTTGTTGGGAACCTTGCAGTTCTTTTATTCTAGCTATTTTGAAATATAAAATAAACTATTGTTAACTATAATTTCCCTACTGTACTACTAAATACTAGAACTTATTCCTACTATTTTCCAGTATTTTTGTATGCCTTAGCCAACTTCTCTTTATTCCTCCCTCCTCCTTCCTTTATCCACCTCTAGTAACCACTATTCTATTCTCTACCTCCATAAGATACACATTTTTAGGTACTGTATATGAGTGACAACATGCAATATGTATCTTTTGACATTTGGCTTATTTCACTTAACACAATAACCTGATGTTCCATCCATGTTGCTGCAAATGATAGGATTTCCTTCTTTTTTATTGCTGAATAATGTGAATGAGAACATGCAATATTTGTCTTTCAGTGTCCAGCTAATTTCATTTATCATAATAACCTCCAGTTTGATCTAAATAATAGAATTTCATTCTTTTTATGCCTGAAAAATATTCCATTGTGCATATATGCTACATCATCTTTATTCATTCATCCTTGATGAATACTAGGTTGATTCTGTATCTTGGCTATTCTGAATAGTGCTGCATTAAACAAAGGAGTGCAGATATTTCTTCAATATATTTATTTCCTTTATTTTGAATATATACTCAGCAGTAGGATTGCTGGATCAAATGATATTTTTAATTCAAATTTTTGGAGGAACGACCATACTGTTTTTCATAGTGGTTGTACTAATTTACATTCCCAACAGCAGTATGAAAGTGTTCCCTTTTCTCTGCATCCTTGACAGCATTTGTTATTTTTTTCATCTTTTTTGGCAGTAGCCATTCTAACAAGGAAAAGAGGATATCTCATTGTGGTTTTGTTTTGCATTTCCCTGATGATTAGTGATTTTGCACATTGTTTCATGTATTTGGCCATTTGAATGCCTTATTTTGAGGTATGTCTATTCAGATGTCATGCTTATTTTTAAATCAGATTGTATTTTTGCTGTTGTTTGAGTTCCTCACACATTCTATGTATTAATTACTGGATTAATAGTTTGTAAATATTCATTCTATTCTACTAGTGGTCTATGCACTCTATTTTTCCATTGCTGTGCAGAAGTTTTTTAGTTTGATATAACCTCATTTGTTTAATTTTGCCTTTGTTGCCTATGCTTCTAAGGTCTTAATCCAAAACATCTTTGCCCAGGCCGATGTCCTATAGTATTTCTCCAATGTTTTCTCTTAGTAATTTTATAGCTTCAGGTCTTACATTTAAGTCTTTAATCCATTTTTGAGTTGATTTTTATATGGTGAAAAATGGAGACATAGTTTATTTCTTCTGCATATGGTTATCCAGTTTTCCCAGCATGACTTTTTAGAGACACTCTTTTCCTATGTGTATATTCTTGGCACCTTTGTCGAAAATAGGTTGGCTATACGGGGATAAATTTATTTCTGGGTGTTCTGTTCTGTTCCACTGGTCACTGTGTCTGTTTTTATGCCAGTATCATGCTGTTTTGGTTAGTGTAGATTTGTAGTATAATTTGAAATTAGTGATATAGTTTAGATATTTTTACTCACCCAAATCTCATGTTGAATTGTAATCCCCAATGGTGGAGGTGGAGCCTGGTGGGAAGTGTTTGGACCATAGGGGTTGATCCCTCAAGGTTTGGTGCTGTCTTTGTGACAGGGGTCTCATGAGATTTAGTCGTTTAAAAGTGTGGTGTGCACCTCTCCCTCACAATCTCTCTCTCTTGCTCCTGCTTTGTGGTGTGATGTGCAAGCTCTGACTTCACCTTCCCCCATGAGTAAAAGCTTCCTGAGGCCTCACCAGAAGCTATGTTTTCTGTATAACCTGCAGAACTGTGAGTCAAGTAAATCGGTTTTCTCTGTAAATTACCCAGTCTCTGGTATTTATTTATAACAACGCAAGAACAGCCTGATACCATCAGGTAGTGTGATGCCTTCAGCTTTGTTCTTTTTTCTCCGCATTATTGTTTTAGCTTTTTTGGGTCTTTTATGATTCCATACAAATTTTAGGCTTGTATTTTCTATTTCTGTGAAGGATGTGATTGATATTTTGATAGGAATTGCATTAAATCTGTTGATCACTTTGGGTAGTATCATCATTTTAACAATATTCTTAATATTCTCAATATTATAACAATAATTTATATCTGCTAGTTTTAAGCATTTTAATATTCCAACGGCTAATCGTTTGTTATTTTCTGTTTGTTTTCTACAGTTTCTTGAAAACTACAATGGTACTTTGAGAGCTGAGTGGGCATCTCTGGAAAGGCCTATGACAGCAACAATTAGAAAGTCTTCTAAGTGACTTGTCTGGGGATCAGCAGAGGGATCTGCTTGGGGACTAGAAAGTGGACTTCCTACGAGAAACATAGGGGTCCATGCTGTGAGTCCTGCAAGAGGGCATGCTGAGAGACATGCTGGGGAATACATGCAAAGTCATACAAGGAGATTATTGTGAGGCCTGAAGGGAGACGTGCTCTGAGTCCTGTAAGAGGGCATGCTGAGAGACATGCAAGAGGATATGCCATGGGTCCTACAAGAGGACTTGCTGTGAGTCCTGAAAAAGGCCATGCTGTGAGTCATTCAAGGAAACCTGTGGTAAATCCTGCAAGATGACATGCTAAGAGGCTTGTTATGGTATGTGCTGTGAGTCCTACAAAGAAATGTGCTGTGCGTCCTACCAGAGAATATGCTGAGACAAGCAAAGCAATGAACTGTGAGTTCTTCAAAGAGACATCCTGTGAGTTCTGCACAGATATTTGTTCTGGGATGGGCAAGGAGATCTACTGTGAGTCCCACAAGGAGGCCTCTTATGATGCTTGAAAGGGAATTGTTCTGGGAGCTGCAATGGGACTTACTATAAAACCAACAGAAGCGTATGCTGGGGAAACTAAGATCTGCAAAACAATTAACTGGGTAAGTTTTGTACATTTGCCTTTTCATAATACAGGTCTAATGTGTATTATAATTTTAAAATAAGATTGCAATTTTCACATGCCCACACTTGTCACCAAGTGTGAATCTAAAGACCTTATGTAGGCATTGTGTTAAAGAATTTTAGAGAAAGGATCTTATATCTTGTGATTTTAGAAAAACCCCTCTTGTTAAAAAGGAGCAGTTTAAAGAAAAAGTGCTTTGAATTTACCCTCATTTTTCCTTACTTCAAGGTAGGAAGTGTTGAAAAGGAGAAAACATTATATTGACTATTTCGTGTTTTAATTTTTTTCTAAACTTTAGTTTTAGTTTTGGAGCTATAAGTGAATGTTTGTTACGTAGGTAAACAGGTGACATCGGGGGTTGTTGTACAGATTATTTCATCAACGAGGTATTAAGCCAGGTACCCATAGATATATTTTCTGCTCCTCTCTCTCCTCCCACTCTCCACCCTCAAGTACTACAGTGTTTGTTGTTTCCTTCTTTGTGATCATACATTTTTATTATTTAGCTCCCAATTATAAGTGAGAACACATGGTATTTAGTTTCCTGTTCCTGTGTGAGTTTGCTAAAGATAATAGCCACCAGCTCCATCCATGTTTCAGCAAAGAAAATTATCTCATTCTTTTTTATGGCTGTGCAGTATTCCATGGTGTATATGTACCACATTTTTTTATCCAATCTATCATTGATGGGCATTTAGGTTAATTCCATGTCTCTGTTATCGTAAAAAGTGTTGTAAGTGACAGATTGGATTAAGAAAATGCGGGAGAATGGCGTGAACCCAGGAGGCGGAGCTTGCAGTGAGCTGAGATCCGGCCACTGCACTCCAGCCTGGGCGACAGAGCCAGACTCCGTCTCAAAAAAAAAAAAAAAAAAAAAAA
>NC_037689.1:69153288-69203084 GCF_003255815.1 Theropithecus gelada | reverse complement strand
ACATGGATGCAGCTGGAAACCATCATTCTTAGCAAACTATCACAAGAACAGAAAACCAAACACCGCATGTTCTCACTCATAGGTGGGAACTGAACAATGAGATCACTTGGACTCAGGAAGGGGAACATTACACACCGGGGCCTATCATGGGGAGGGGGGAGGGGGGAGGGATTGCATTGGGAGTTATACCTGATGTAAATGACGAGTTGATGGGTGCAGCAGACCAACATGGCACAAGTATACATATGTAACAAACCTGCACGTTATGCACATGTACCCTACAACTTAAAGTATAATAATAATAAATAAATTTAAAAAAAAAGTGTTGTAATAAACGTTCGCTTGCATGTGTCTTTATGGTAGAATAATTTATATTCCTCTGGGTATATACAAAGTAATGGGACTGTTGGGTCAAATCACAGTTCTGCTTTAAGCTCTTTGAGGAATCATCATGTTTTCCACAATGGTTGAATGAATTTATACTCCCACCAACAGTGTATAAGTGTTTCCTTTTCTCCACAAGCTCACCAGCATCTGTTATATTTTCACTTTTTAAGAATAACCATTCTTACTGATGTGAGATGGTATCTCATTGTGGTTTTGATTTGCATTTCTATAATGATCAGTGATATTGAGTTTTTTTATATGCTTGTTGGTTGTATGTACATCTTCTTTTGAAAAGAGTTTGTTCATGTCCTTTATGCACTTTTTAATGTTTTTTTTTCTTTTGTAAATTTGTTTAAGTTCCTTATACATGATGGATATTAGACCTTTGTCAGATGCATAGTTTGCACATATTTTCTCCCTTTCTGTAGGATGTCTGTTTACTCTGTTGATAGTTTCCTTTACTGTGCAGAAGCTCTTAAGTTTAATTAGATTCCACTTGTTAATTTTACTTTTGTTGCAATTGATTTGGTACATTTGTCATGAAATCTTTGCCCATTTCTTTGTCCAGGATGGTATTGCTTAGGTTTTCTTCCAGGATTTTTGTAGTTTTGGGTTTTACATTTAAGTCTTTAATCCATCTTGAGTTGACTTTTGTATATGTTTTAAGGAAGGGTTCCAGCTTGAACCTTCTGCATATGATCAGCCATATATCCCAGCACCATTTATTGAATAGGGAGTCTTCTTTCCATTGTTCATTTTTTTTTCAGCTTTGTCAAAGACCAGATGGTTGTAGATGTGCAGTCTTACTTCTGGGCTCTCTATTCTGATCCATTGGTCTATGTCTGTTCTTGTACCAGTACCATACCGTTTTGGTTACAGTGGCCCTCTACTATAGTTTCAAGTCAGGTAGTGTGATGGCCCCAGCTTTGTTCTTTTTGCTTAGGATCGCTTTGGCTATTCAGCCTCATTTTTGGTTCCATGTGAATTTTAAAATAGCTTTGTCTAGCTCTGCGAAGAATGTGATGGGTATTTTGCTAATAATAGCATTCAATCTGTAAATTGCTTTGGGCAGTTTAGTCATTTTAATGACATTGATTCTTTCTATCCATAGTCATGGTACACTTTTCCAATTATTTGTGTCTTCTCTGATTTCTTTGGGCAGTGTTTTGTAATTCTTACTATAGAAATGATTAAAGGACCATTACTACTGACCCCACAGAAATAAAAACAACCATGAGAAACTCACTATGAACAATTCTACACACACAAACTAGAAAACCTAGAAGAGATGAACAAATTCCTCAACACTTACACCCTCCCAAGACTGAGTCAGGAAGAAACTGATTCCTAGGACAGACCAATAAAGAGCTTTGAAATTGAATCAGTAATATCCCAGCATCTGATGGATTCACAGCCAAATTCTACCAGATGTACAAAGAGCTGGTACCGTTCCTATAGAACCTACTCCAAAAAATTGAGGAGGAAGGACTCCACCCCAACTCATTCTATGAGGCCAGCATCATCTTGACACAAAAACCTGGCAGAGGCACATCAATGAAAGAAAACTTCAGGCCAATATTCCTGATAAACATCAATGCAAGAATCCTCAATAAAATACTTGCACACCGAATCCAGCAGTGTGTCAAAAAGCTAATCCCCCATGATAGAGTAGGCTTTATTCCTGGGATGCAAGGTTGGTTCAACGTATGAAACTCAATAAATGTAAATCATTACATAAACAAAACTAAAAACAAAAACCACATGATTATCTCAATAGACACAGGAAAGGCTTTTGACAAAATTCAACACTCCTTCATGTCAAAAACTCTCAATAAACTATTTATTGAAGAAACATACCTTAAAATAATAAGAGTCATCTATGGCAAACCCAGAGCAAACCTTATACTGAATGGGCAAAAGCTGGAAGCACAAGACAAGGACAACCTCTCTCACCACTTCTATTCAACATAGTTTTGGAAGCCCTAGCCAGAGCAATCAGGCAAAAGTAAGAAATAAAAGACATCCAAATAGGAAAAAAGGAAGTCAAACTATCTCTATGTGCAGACAACATGATTCTATATCTAGAAAATGCCATAATCCCAGCCCAAAAATTCAGAAAGCTGGTAAGCAACATCAGTAAAGTTTCAGGACACAAAATCAATGCACAAAAGTTACTAGCATTCCTATACGTCAACAACAGCCAAATCATGAGCCAAATCAGAAATGCCATCCCTTTCACAAAGGCACTAAAAGAAAAAAATCCTAGGAATACAGCTAACCAGGGATTTGAAAGATCTCTACAATGAGAGTATTTCTATAAACTGACCTAACATTTGAAAAATTATAAAGCCATCTTTTAGAAAGATAGTTATCGCTTCAATGTATTTCCTCTCCCAAAACACCAAATATGAAAAATATTTTTTATTATACTTTAAGTTCTAGGGTACATGTGCACAACGTGCAGGTTTGTTACATATGTATACTTGTGCCATGTTGGTGTGCTGCACCCATCAACTCATCAGCACCCATCAACTCGTCATTTACATCAGGTATACCTCCCAATGCCATCCCTCCCCTCTCCTCCCTCCCCATAATAGGCCCTGGTGTGTGATGTTCCCCTTTCAGTGTCCAAGTGATCTCATTGTTCAATTCCCACCTATAAGTGAGAAAATGCAGTGTTTGGTTTTCTGTTCTTGTGATAGTTTACTGAGAATGATGGTTTCTAGTTGCATCCATGTCCCTACAAAGGACACAAACTCATCCTTTTTTATGGCTGCAGAGTATTCTATGGTGTATATGTGCCACGTTTTCTTAATCCAGTCTGTCACTGATGGACATTTGGGTTAATTCCAAGCCTTTGCTATTGTGAATCATGCCACAATAAACACACGTGTGCATGTGTCTTTATAGCAGCATGATTTATAATCCTTTGGGTATATACCCAGTAATGGGATGGCTGGGTCATATGGTATTTCTAGATCCAGATCCTTGAGGAATCACCATACTGTTTTCCACAATGGTTGAACAAGTTTACAATCCCACCAACAGTGTAAAAGTCTTCCTATTTCTCCACATCCTCTCCAGCACCCGTTGTTTCCTGACTTTTTAATGATTGCCATTCTAACTGGTGTGAGATGGTATCTCATTGTGGTTTTGATTTGCATTTCTCTGATGGCCAGTGATGACGAGCATTTTTTCATGTGTCTGTTGGTTGTATGCATGTCTTCTTTTGAGAAAGAAAAATATTTTTATCATTTCTAATATTCAAGAGAAAACAATTTTATAGATTAAATGAGAAAGACTTCATGAAGAAAATGCCAAAAGCAATTTCAACAAAAGTCAAAATTGACAAATGAGATCTGATTAAACTAAAGATCTTCTGCACAGCAAAAGAAACTATCATCAGAGTGAACAGGCAACCTACAGAATGGGAGAAAATTTTTGCAATCTACCCATTTGACAAAGGTCATATATCCAGAACCTACAAGTAACTTAAACAAATTTACAAGAAAAGAAAACCCCATCAAAAAGTGGACAAAGAATACGAACAGATACTTCTCAAAAGAAGGCATTTATGCAGCCAACAAACCTACAAAAAGAAAAGCTGAACATCACCGATTGTTGGAGAAATGCAAATCAAAACCACAATGAGATACCATCTCATGCCAGTTAGAATGGTGATCATTAAAAAGCCATGAAACAATAGATGCTGGTGAGGCTGTGAAGAAATAGAAATGCTTTTACACTGCTGGTGGAAATGTAAATTAGTTTAAACATTGTGGAAAACTGCGTGGTGATTCCTTAAAGATATGGAACCAATAATGCCATTTGACCCAACAATCGCATTACTGGGCATATACCCAAAGGAATATAAATCATTCTACTATAAAGACACATGCACATGTATGTTTATTGCAGCACTATTTACAATAGCAAAGACATAGAACCAACTCAAATACCAATCAATGATAGACTGGAAAAAGAAAATGTGGCACATATACACCATAGAATACTATGCAGCCATAAAAAAGAATGAGATCATGTCATTTACAGGGATATAGGTGAAGCTGGAAGCCATCATCATCAACAAACTAACACAAGAACGGAAAACCAAATACGCATGTTCTCACTCATAAGTGGGAGTTCAACAATGAGAACACATGGACACAGAATGGGAACAACACACACCAGAAACTATTTGGGGATGGTGAGCAAGGGGAGGGAACTTAGATGACTGGTCAATAGGTGCAGTAAATCACCATGGCACATACATACCTATGTAACAAACATGCACTTTCTGCACATGTATCCCAGAACTTGAAGTAAATTAAAAAAAAAAAAAAATACTACAGATACTAAGATAAAGTGGTTTAAGTGTTTGCTATGGAGTAGAAATGACAGGAAATACCATAGTAAATATGTTTACAATGGAAAACAATTGAAAGACAAATGTATAAAATAAATAGACTGTAAAGACAATTCAAGTGACAATGTTGAGTTATCCTCTAGACTATTTTCCACTTGAGCAATATAACAAGGTTTCAGAATTCGCCAAAAATATCACATATTTTTTCAGTTTTCACTTGTTTCACAGTTTTAATATTTATTAAAACATAGACGTAAAGCACTGTTTGCTTTACTGATTTTGAATCATTGTATCATTTATTGCTTTACTATAACAATAAGAAAATACTTAGTATTGTGGGGGTCATAGTCTCTTGGCCCCCTAAAGTGTCACTGAAAAATTACTGCCATGAGGTAAATTGATTGAAAATGTATTTAACATGTATACTCAGGAATCTTCCCAATGGAATACTCTGCAGCCATAAAAAAGAATGAGATTATATTCTTTACAAAGACGTGGATGGAGCTGGAGGCCATTATACTTAGCAAACTAACACAAGAACAGAAAACCAAACATTGTATGTTCTCACTTGTAAGTGGGAGCTAAATAATGAAAACACATGGAAACAGAGAGGAGAACAATGGACACTGGGCTCTACTTTAGGGTAGAAGGTGGGAAGAGGAAGATAACTAGGAAAAATAACTAATGGGTACCATGCTTAATACCTGGGTGATGAAATAATCTGTACAACAAACTCCATAACATAAGTTTACTTATATAACAAACCTGCACATGTACCTCTGTTACAGAAAAGGGGTCCGGATTCAGAACCCAAGAGAGGGTTCTTGAATTTCACACAAGAAAGTATTCAGAGTGAGTGTATACAGTAAAGTGACATCAAGTTTGTTAAGAAAGTAAAGGAATAAAAGAATGGCTACTCCACAGAAAAAGCAGCACTGAAGGCTGCTGGTTGCCCATTTTTATGGTTATTTCTTGATTATATGCTAAACAAAGGGTGGAGTATTCATGCTTCCCCTTTTTAAACCATATAGGGTAACTTTCTGACATTGCCATAAAATTTGTAAACTGTCATGGCACTGATGGAAGTGTAGCAGTGAAGAAGACCAGAAGTCAGTCTTGTAGCCATCTTGGTTTTGGTGCAGCTGGTTTTTTTTTTTTTTTACTGCAACCTGGTTTTTTTTTTGTTTTTTGTTTTTTTTTTGCTTTAAGTTCTGGTATACATGAGCAGATTTGTTACATAGGTATACATGTGCCACGGTGGTTTGCTGCACCTGTCAAACCGTCATCTACATTAGGTATTTCTCCTAATGCTATCCCTCCTCTAGTCCTCCACCCCCTGACAGGTCCCAGTGTGTGATGTTTCCCTCCCTATGTCCATGTGTTCTCATTGTTCAATTCCCACTTATGAGTGAGAACATGCGTTGTTTGCTTTTCTGTTCCTGTGTTAGTTTGCTGAGGATGATGGTTTCCAGCTTCATCCATATTCCTGCAAAGGACATGAACTCATCCTTTTCTATGGCTGCATAGTGTTCCATGGTGTACATGTGCCACAGTTTCTTTATCCAGTCTATCATTGATGGGTTTTTGGGTTGGTTCCAAGTCTTTGCTATTGTGAATAGTGTCACAATAAGCATACATGTTCATGTGTTTTCATAGTAGAATGATTTATAATCCTTTGGGTATATACCCAGTAATGGGATTGCTGGGTCAAATGGTATTTCTGGTTCTATATCCTTGAGGAATCACAACACTGTCTTCCACAATGGTTGAACTAATTTACTCTCCCACCAACAGTGTAAAAGTGTTCTTATATCTCCACATCCTCTCCGTCATCTGTCATTTCCTGACTTTTTAATCATCACCATTCGAAATGGCATGAGATGGTATCTCATTGTGGTTTTGATTTGCATTTCTCTAATGACCACTGATGATAAACTTTTATTCATATGTTTTTTGGCCATATAAATGTGTTCTTTTGAGAAGTGTGGGTTCATATCCTTTGCCCAATTTTTGATCGTTTTTTGTTTTTTGTTTTTTGTTTTTCTTGTAAACTTGTTTAAGTTACTTGTAAGTTCTGGATATTAGCTCTTTGTTAGATGGATAGATTGCAAAAATTTTCACCCATTCTAAAGGTAGCCTGTTCACTCTGATGATGGTTTCTTTTGCTGTGCTGAAGCTCTTCAGTTTAATTAGATCCCATTTGTCAATTTTGGCTTTTGTTGCCATTGCTTTTGGTGTTTTAGCCATGAAGTCTTTGCCCATTCCTATATCCTGAATGGTACTGCCTAGATTTTCTTCTGGGGTTTTTATGGTTTTAGGGTTTATGTTTAAGTTTTTAATCCATCTTGAGTTAATTTTTATATAAGGTGTAAGGAAGGGGTCCAGTTTCGGTTTTCCACGTATGGCTAGCCAGTTTTCCCAACATCATTTATTAAATAGAGAATCCTTTCCCCATTGCTTGTTTTTGTCAGGTTTGTCAAAGATCAGATGGTTGTAGATGTGTGGCAATATTTCTGAGCTCTCTGTTCTGTTCCATTGGTCTATATATCTGTTTTGGTACCAGTACCATGCTGTTTTGGTTATTACTGTAGCCTTGTAGTATTGTTTGAAGTCAGGTGGCGTGATGCCTCCAGCTTTGTTCTTTTTGCTTAGGATCGTCTTGGCTATACAGACTTTTATGGTTCCATATGAAATTTAGAGTAGTTTTTTCTAATTCTGTGAAGAAAGTCAATGGTAGCTTGATGGGGATAGCATGAGTCTACATATTACTTTGGGCACTATGACCATTTTCATGATATTGATTCTTCCCATCCATGAGCATGGAATGTTTTTCCATTTGTTTGTGTCCTATCTTATTTCCTTGAGCAGTGGTTTGTAGTTCTCCTTGAAGAGGTCCTTCACATCCCTTGTAAGTTGTATTCCTAGGTATTTTATTCTCTTTGTAGCAATTGTGAATTGGAGTTGACTCATGATTTGGCTCTCTGTTTGTCTATTATTGGTGTACAGGAATGCTTGCAAATTTGCACATTGATTTTGTATCCTGAGACTTTGCTGAAGTTGCTTCTCAGCTTAAGGAGATTTTGGGCTGAGATGATGGGGTTTTCTAAATATACAATCATGTCATCTGCAAACAGAGACAATTTGATTTCCTCTTTTCCTATTTGAATACCCTTTATTTCTTTCTCTTGCCTGATTGCCCTGGTCAGAACTTCCAATACTATGTTGAATAGCAGTGGTGAGAGAGGGCATCCTAGTATTGTGCTGGTTTTCGAAGGGAATGCTTCCAGCTTTTGCCTATTCTGTATGATATTGGTTGTGGGTTTGTAATAAATAGCTCTTATTATTTTGAGATACGTTCCATCAGTACCTAGTTTATTGAGAGTTTTTAGCATGAAAGGGTGTTGGTTTTATCAAAGGCCTTTTCTGCCTCTATTGAGATAATCATGTGGTTTTTGTCATTGGTTCTATTTATGTGATGGATTATGTTTATTGATTTGTGTATGTTGAACCAGCCTTGCATCCCAGGGATGAAGCTGACTTGTTCATGGTCAATAAGCTTTCTGAAGTGCTGCTGGATTCGGTTTGGCAGTATTTTATTGAGGATTTTCCCATCAAATTTCATCAAGGATATTGACCTGAAATTTTCTTTTTGTTGTTGTTTCTCTGCCAGGTTTTGGTATTAGGATGATGCTAGCCTCATAAAATGAGTTAGGGAGGAGTTCCTCTTGTTCTATTGTTTGGAATAGTTTCAGAAGGAATGATACCAGCTCCTCTTTGTGCCTCTGGTAGAATTAGGCTGTGAATCTGTCTGATCCTGGGTTTTTTTGTTTGTTTTTTGTTTGTTTGTTTTTTTTTTTTATTGATAGGCTGTTAATTACTGCCTCAATATCAGAACTTGTTATTGGTCTATTCATGTATTCAACTTCTTCCTGGTTTAGTCTTGGGAGGGTGTATGTGTCCAGGAATTTATCCATTTCTTCTAGAGTTTCCAGTTTATTTGCATAGAGTTTTTTATAGTATTCTCTGATTGTAATTTGTGTTTCTATGGGATCAGTGATGATATCCCCTTTATCATGTTTTATTGTGTCTATGTGATTCTTCTCTATTTTTTCATTAGTCTGGCTAGCGGTCTATCTATTTAGTTAACTTTTAAAAAAATAAAAACCTGCTCCTGAATTCATTAATTTTTTGATGGGTTTTTCATTTCTCTATCTCCTTCAGTTCTGCTCAGATCTTAGTTATTTCTTGCCTTCTGCTGGCTTTTGACTTTGTTTGCTCTTGCTTCTCTAGTTATTTTAATTGTGATGTTAGGGTGTCAATTTTAAATCTTTCCTGCTTTCTCTTGTGGGCATTTAGTGCACTTAAGAATGTCTAATAGGCTGGGTGTGGTGTCTCATGCCTGTAACCCCAGCACTTTGGGAGGCCGAGGTGGGTGGATCACCTGAGGTCAGGAGTTCGAGACCAGCCTGGCCAACATGGTGAAACCTGTCTCTACTAAAAATACAAAAAATTAGCGAAGCGTGGTGACGAGTGCCTGTAATCTCAGCTACTTGGGAGGCTGAGGCAGGAGAATTGCTTGAACCTGGGAGGTGGAGGTTGCAGTGAGCAGAGATCGTGCCATTGCACTCCAGCCTGGGTGACAAGACCAAGACTCCATCTCAAAAAAAAAAAAAAAAAGTCTAATAGAGTTGTACAGTTTATTATATACTACCTTTTAAATAAAACAAGAAAACAATTGTTTGTGGATGACAAATATTTTAGGGCAGCCACAGTTAAAAACACGATTGACAAAAAAAAAATTGGTTACCTTTGTGGCATACATGATTTTATGTAACAATTATAATTATTATAACATACACTAAGTCATATTAGAATTACAGGGGTTTCCCATAATTTTGGAACATAAACCAATAACATTTATACAAATATAGCCCAAAGAAAACCAAACACCATTTCATATTTGACAATGCTTCCTGTATGATTTTTATACCAAATAAGACAAATGTTACTGTTGCATTAGTTCATTATTGATGTCAAACCCAATTTTAAATAAAACCTTATAGATAAATGTATTTACCTTTAATCAGTTTGAACATAAGGTAAGATTTTTATAAGGCTTTTACAACCCTTTACAAATTTGTGTTAAAGAGCAGATTACACACAGGTTTTTGCTTTAAGAAAAACCTGTTTCATTTTTATTCCAATGTTCAGTTCACAGAAAAACTGAATACCCCTTTAACTTTAGCCAATATTCTGTGTTTACACACAGAATTTCTTTTACAATTTTTTTTTCACAAACCTTCCACAACTTGCTTAAACCTTTAGCTTTATCCTAACTTAAAACAATCCTTTAGCCCTTTAGGCAAAAAACCTCCCCACATTTCCATGCCTTTTTATAATCTTTAACCAAAAACACATTTTACTTTTCTTACACACTTTGAGTGTATAACTATTTGGTTTTTTGTAGTCTTAAGCACATGTTACACTGTTAACTTTTAGCAACTTTCGGTAGAAACCTTGGTAAGTTTGGGATTTTAATTATATATTAGGTGTGGAGCCTAGGACCCAGACAGAAGTGCAGATAAGGTTTGACTCTTTTCAGCATCTACCTCCATGTGTTCCAGGCCTTACCTAGCTGTAAAGAGAGCAAGTTGTACAGTTAAGAGTCATAGTGGCATTTTTTTTTAATTTCTCAATTACATATATTTAGTTTTCATTTCTACAGAGAGGTCAACAAAGTTTTGTGAACTAAATTGTGTAAGTTTGTTTTTTTACGAAAGGACTTCACAGAGAACAAGACAAAGAGTAAGAAACACAACAGCAAATTTCCAAAAAATTCAAGTAGAATCAAACTTTGACTACAGATTTGGTCAAATTCGTGCTAAACAGCCTCTTTAACAACATTATTATCCAACTGACTTATATAATTTGCTTTTTAGTAGTCAAATACATTGTTCTAAATCTTAATTATTTTTTATTATAAAATACAAGTTTAGTGTAACAAATTCAAATAATCTCTTAGGAAGATAAAGTAAAATAAGGGGCCAGGCATGGTGGCTCATGCCTGTGATCCCAGCACTCTGGGCGGCCAAGGTGGGTGGATAACCTGAGGCCAGGAGTTCGAGACCAGCCTAGCCAACATGGTGAAACCCCATCTCTACTAAAAATACAAAAATTAGCCAGGCGTGGTGGCGCACGCCCCCAGTTCATGCTACTTGGGAGGCTGAGACGTGAGAATCACCCGAACCCGGGAGGCGGAGGTTAGAGTGAGCTGAGATTTGTGCCACTGAACTCCAGCCTGGGCGACAGAGCAAGACACTGTCTCAAAAAAAAAAATAAATAAATAAGAAGAAGGACGTCCACCACACTGTACCTACCAAAATGCCCATTCCCCAAAGACGACTGCTGTTAAACCATTAGGGTACCTTTCCTGATTTTTTTCTTTTTCTTTTTTTTTTTTTTTTTTTTGTCTAAGCACATTTAAAAACCAAGACTTTTGGTTTTAAGTGATAGCTCTGAATCTCCTTTAGGCATGAAGTACAGGAAATTATATTTCTGCAGCAAATTCAGGCTCTGCAACATCAAGTGTGGATTCACTGGAAATTATTTGAAGTAACACTTAGAGATCATAATAGCCAAAAAATGTTGAGAAATGAGAAAGGGTAGGTTTCTTTATTTAAATTTTTTTTTTTTTTTTTTTTTTTTTTTAGAGACAGGTTCTTTGCTCCATCACCCAGGATGGAGTACAGTGACGGGATCGCAGCTCACTGAAGGCTCAAACTCCTGGGCTCAAGCAATCCTGCCTCAGCCTCCCAAGTAGCTAGGACTACAGGCGTGCACCACCATGCCCAGCTAATTTTTTAATATTCTGTAGAGATGGGATCTCACCATGTGCCCTGGCTGGCCTCAAACATCTGGCCTCAAGCAATACACCCACCTCAGCCTCCCATAGTGCTGGGATTACAGGCATGACCCACCACACCCAGCCAAATAAAAGGCTTTTTGAGGAAGTATGATCAGAAGAAAATGGAATGTGCTTGAAAGAGCTCTAAAGGGCCACGGACGTTCTGTTCTCTATAGAACAGAACATGAAGTAGGGACAGGTTCTTTTTAAAAGCACTTGACTTTGGAACAAAACCCAAATTGTCCTCATGATTTCATCCTTTGACATTATGTTCATTTTGGTTATCTTAGTCTTTTCTCAGACTTCACAGATAATTATCTAAAAGCCCCTGGCTAAGTTAATGCTTATGACTGTAGTCACAAATGGATGGCTTGGATTTTATTTGTCTTGCAGTATTTGTAAATTTTTTGATGTATACTCTTACTGCCAACTTACATACTCATATGTATATGGATTGTATGTGTATGTGTGTGTATGTGTATATATATAGTCCCCAAATTTAAAAACCATAATTTGGACATTTTTTTCCACACAAAAAATCAGAAAATTGGTAACACTCTGCCCAATTTCCACATAGCAACAATTTAGCAGGCCATGAGCTCTCCATATGGCCCTGATCCCACCACTCTTGTCTCAAACAAATCTAGTCAGTCGTATGTATATTATGTATGTATATTGCTGTGCTTCTCCTTCCTTCCTGACTCTGGAAGACTCCTGTCTCAGTCTCTCTCAACATGTCTGAAGGAGTCAGGGGCAAGTGTCAGAGGTGTAGGCCCTAGTCTGGGTTTAATGTCCGGGGCCAGCTTGAAACAGCAGCTAGTATTTTGAGCTCTAAGCTAACACTCTGGACTTTCAGTCATGTTTTCTTTCCCCAGTGAAATAGAAAAGTTTGATTTCAAAGAGGCAAAGTGTGCGACACCTGCAACATACATAAAACCTGTTTCGTTTTACTCAGGAGTAGGAATCAGGAAACCTGGGTGCTATTTTTGACTTACTTTGGTTAGAGAAGGGCAGTTAAGCTGTCCTTACATTTCTTACCAAATGAGGAAAATACTGTGGTAGCTCACAGCAATTTGGGGAGTTTTAGAGTCTATGGAAAATGGAAACGCTATTTGTAACTTCGATTGAACATTGAAACTTGTGTTTGTTTTTCAGGCACTTTTGGAACTTAACTGGATGTTTCATGTGTCTAGTAATCGGCTGATAGTAGATATTATTCTACCCCTATATTGGGATGCGAAATAGCAGAAGTCATACAGTCTATGCTGGTACTTTCAGCAAAGACTTTACCACAGTAATCAGTTCATGAAACTCTGTGTTCTGAAAGTGGCCACGGTCAGTGAATTTGTGCAATTTGGTTTCCAACCTATCGGCCACTTCTTGTTGTTCCTTCCAGGGAAGGAATGGGTCGTCAGTGGAGCCAAACTGCACAACGTAAGGGCAGTTGGCCTTGATCTTCTCCCACTGCCAGGGGCGGGTGAAGTATCCACTTGCACGCTCATTTTCATCCCCCAAGTCTGATGTGTACGCAGACACTAATACAATAGCATATACTCGATGTGTTTCTGCATACCTCATGGCTGCGATGGCCCTAGAACTGTGGCCAATAATGATGGTCTTCTCATCACAGTGCAGCTCTGTCTCCATGAAGGGCAACCAGATGCTCTCTCGTGCTGTAATTGGGTCGGGCATGTTTTTAGCCAAACACTGGAAACCAGGTATCTTCTCCAGCTCCTTTTTCACCCAGCCATACCAGCCGTGGGTGGTCACATCCCCGCCTCCGTTCCCGGGAACAATCACTGCCTTGCTAGGAGAAGCCATGAGTGCAGCGAGGCCAGAGTCCCCTCAGCACGGGTCCAGCAGCCATACTGGCATTTTATGAAGCATTAAGGAAGCCTACTCACCTTTAAATTGTGCAATATTTCTTGTATAAATTACTTTTTATAAATTCTTTTATGACATAGACCATTTACAACATGCTAAGACTTTTTGACTTGTCCTAAACATTTATTTTTTTTTTTTAACAACAAGTTATTTTACTTTAGGCCAAGGTTGTACCATGAGAGATCCTTTCTTATATAAAATATATTTTCTTTATAACCTTCTTTGCATAGTTAGGGGGCATGGCTAATTCAACATGCCCCCAGGTTTTATTTGCAATTTAATGCTCTGAAATAGGTAAATTGAATAATTTTTAAAAGTCAAAGATGCAGTTTATGACCTTAAAGCATTTAGCAAACCTAATATCTCACCTGCATAATTTAGACCAAATATTTACATTTTTGAAGATATTTTTATTTTGCCAATAATTTTTAAAACTGTCTTTTTCCAAAGTATTACTTAAGTCACATGAACTAAATAAAAGGCATTAATCTTTTTACTTTTCTGACAAAATATTTTATTTAAGCACTTATTATTATTAAACCAATTTATCAAAGCTCTCTTGTATATAAACATTACATAGACAACACATATAAATATGCAGACAGACAGAAAGTAAAGGATTCATTCCCTAAGTCAGGAATTAGGCCCTAAACCTGGGTTGCCATTGTGAAAGGAGAAAGCATAGCCAAGTGATTACAAAGTCAAGCTCCCAAGGACATGACTGACCAGTTTCCTGGACCATCTTGAAAAGTGGGTTTATGGGATCCTAGTCACACATTCTATTCTAAAGTACCCCTCATTATGACAGAACAATATAGAAAAACACATAAAGCACACCAGATTCACTGGAGCTTAAGATTAGCCTCAAAAATCCTTTTTTCCATTAAGCAAAAACTTTACAGAGGAGATAAACAGTGATTTTGCCATTCATTCAACCAATTTGCACAGAGAGAGGGATAGAGTGGGGCCAGAAATCTGACTTTGGGTAAGTGGTGGGGTACCCAGGTAAAAAATGGGATTGGGTTATAAACCCAATCTGGTAAGAAATTCTTACCCTTTTGCCAGCATGACAGGCTTCTGGATTTCCTTTCCCTGAGTGGCCCTAGTGACCTGGCTTGCTGTACCATAGCCCTGGGGGCCAAGCTGCAACACAAAGTGAAATTATCTTTTTCCATTCTGGCCAGAGCAAAATACTTGTGAAAAGACATAGACATTAGCCACTCTGCTTAGCACCCAATATTAATCTGGCAAAGCTCAAACTTGCCCCCAGTTGGGCCCCATAATTGTTAAACTAATCTCTGACCAGGAGTTTCAACTTGTGCACTCTGGACAAGATGGTCACCCTGAGTAAAAGAAAAGATAGGAAAGAGAAAGGAGAGAAAGAAACATATAGCCTGTGGCAGGGTGGGGAAGGTGAAGAGCTCAGGGAAGCCAGAGAAAGACATACCCATTGCAGCGACACCAAATCAAAAGTTTAGGGAGCTCCTTGTTGGTCATGAAGGGATTATTTCCAACAGTCCCATCAGCCCTCAAGTTTCCTTTTAGTGAGGAAAAATTTCCCCATGTCCCACCATCCTGTACATGCCTAATCCTATTACCCACAGCTGTTAGCAAGGAGTGCAAGGCAGATTATTCCAAAGAGAATAGCAGTTAACATCCCTTAGTGCCAAACCCGTTCTTAGCCAAAAGAAAATGTACTGAGAGGGACCTCTATCCCCACTGAATCTTACGAGGGACTCTAGCCCTTCTAAGTTAGGCCTCTAACCCAAGGTCAGTCAAGCATGCTTGCTTTTTATTAAGAGGGGTCTCTAACCCACTCTGTCTTAGGAGAGACTCTAACTCCCCTAAGTTGGGTTTATAACCCAATCCCATTTTTTACCTGGGTACCCCACCACTTACCCAAAGTCAGCCAATTAGTGCTTTGGGTTGGGGAGTTTCTTCAGTACTGTCCTTTCAGGGTTCACTAGAAAGATATTACTGGACCCCACCACTTACACAAAATTAGTCTTTGAGTTGGGGATTTTCACACTATAATCCCTTTATAGCCACCGAAAAGATGTTACAGGAAAGGGGCCCAGATCCAGACCCCAAGAGAGGGTTCTTGGATCTTGTGTAAAAAAAAATTCAGTGTGAGCTTATAGAGTAAAGTAAAAGCAAGTTTATTAAGAAACTAAAGGAATAAAAGAATGGCTACTCCACAGACAGAGAAGCCCTGAGGGCTGCTAGTTGTCCATTTTTATGGTTATTTCTTGATGATATGCTAAACAAGGAGTGGATTATTCATTCCTCCCCTTTTTAGAACCTATAGGGTAACTTCCTGTTGTTGCCATAGCATTTGCAAACTGTCATGGTGCTAATGGTAGTGTAGCAATGAGGGCGACCAGAGGTCACTTCTTGTAGACATCTTGGTTTTGGTGGTTTTTAGCTGGCTTCTTTATTGCAACCTGTTTTATCATAGAGGTCTTTATGACCTGTATCTGTGCTGATCTCCTATTTCATCCTATGACTTAGAATGCCTTAACCATCTGGGAATGCAGCCCAGTAGGTCTCAGTATCTTTTAACCCAACCCTTATCCAAGATGGAGTTGCTCTGGTTCACATGCCTCTAATACCCCTAAACCTAAAATATATCATGTGCCTAAGATAACAGCATTACTTCTTTACCACATCCCAATGCAAGTTTCCAAAATATAATCCAGCACTAACTATGAACTTGGTTGAAAACATTTTTTCTGAGGCTCTCTGAGTATTGGTACTTTGAGTCTGTTATACTATAGAGGAAAATTACCAATTCAGGAAGTAAAATTTTTTGTGAAACCCTCTCTAAAAAACCTTCCCTCTCATCTGAAGAATTAGAAAATATATCAAAACTAAAACCAGTATGCCCTTCATTAGTACAATGGGGCTTTTCTCCTGTTTACAGAAGTCCAAACATCAGGACAATGCTATTTTTTTCAAGGCATAATTGCAAACTCAAGTCTCAAATTTATGCCTTTTTACACCCTTGGCTATGATTAGAACATGCTGTGAACAATGAGTCACAGTGACCTGATAAATGGTTACTTTGCCTGAACAACAGTGATTTCTACAACCATGTTTAAAATGAAGAGGCAAACTTGCCTTTCCAGCTGTTTAAAAATCAATTACAAGACATTATTAAAATAGCTAAAAGCATTTTATCATCTATAATTTGAAAAAGAATGTCCTAAAATGCCATATATACTTAAGTAAAGTTTCAGGCCTTATTCTCTACTGAGTAAACCATACTGGGTCTCTGCTATTTTTTGAATGGTGTCATTGTAATGCCTCCTGAACCTGTATGTTGGAGATTAAGATTGCCCTACCCAAAGCAGTTATTTCACTCCAAGCTTTATATAGTTAAGAATTATTTTATTTACTCTAAGTTTCTAGCTGATTATGACTTTTTCACTAGTAAACTATTCCATTCACATGTACTATATAAATAAAGATACAATTTTATTATTCCTTTGAGTTTCTCTATGGATAGTTTCCATCATTTTCCATTCACAATTAGAAGGAAAAAAAAGAGTGATTTATCATGTGGCATAACATTGTTGGTCAGCTGAAATTACCAAGTACATATTCCTAGTCCTGAGCACATGACTTAGTTTTATTAATTTTCCCTTAGCTTTTCTCTTCTAACAGAGATTACCAGCTTTTGCAATGTTTTAGTCGAGGATCATTGGTAATTAAATATGATTATTAAGTTCACTCCATTTTCCCTCAAATGTTATCTCACACACTTGGTGCAGCTAAAATATGGTTTCTGAAACAGTTCACATTCTATAAAAAACATTTAAGTTATTAAAATTTTGGCTCAGATAAGAAAATTTCATGAGATCACATTTCAAACTGTTCTAAATATTCTAAATGAAAATACCCTATACGAAAAAGTAAATAATACCTTTCCGAAATAAATCACATCTGTATTAATCTGTTTTCACATTGCTTTAAAGAACTACCTAAGACTGAGTAGTTTATGAAAAAGGGGTGTAATTGACTCGCAGTTCCACAGGCTTAACAAGAAGCATGACTGGGAGGCATCAGGAAACTTACAATCATGGTGGAAGAGAAAGGGAAGAAAGGACCTCCTTCACATAGCAGCAGAAAAGAAAGACTGAAGGGGAAAGTGCCACACACTTTCAAACAACCAGATGTCATGAGAGCTCATTCAATATCATGAGAACAGCAAGGGGAATGTCACCTCCAAGATTTAATCACCTCCTACCCGGCCCCTCCCCTGACATAAGGGAATTAAAACTTGACCTGAGATTTGAATGGGGATACAGAGTCAAACCATATCATTCGGCCTCTGGCCCTACCCAAATCTCATGTCCTTTTCACATTTCAAAACCAATCATGCCTTCCCAACAGCCCTCAAAGTCTTAATTCATTCCAGCATTAACCCAAAATCCAACTCCAAAGTCTCATCTGAGACAAGGCAAGTACCTCCCACCTACAAGCCTGTAAAATCAAAAACAATCTAGTTAGTTCCAAGACACAATGGAGGCACCAGCATTGGGTAAATGCTTTTATTGCAAATGGGAGAAATTGACCAAAACCAAGGGGCTACAGGTCCCATGCAAGTCTGAAACCCAGGAGGGCAGTCATTAAATCTTAAAGCTCTAAAATAATCCCTTTGACTCCATGTCTCACATTCATGGCATGCTGATACAAGGGGTAGGCTCCCAAGACCTTGGGAAGCTCCACCCCTATGGCTCTGTATGGTACAGACCTCACAGCTCCTTTCATGGATTGGCATTGAGTGCCTGCAGCTTTTACAGGTGCACAGTGAAAGCTGTTGGTGGATCTACAATTCTGCGGTCTGGAAGATAGTGGCCTTTTTCTCACAGATCTACTAGGCAGTGCTCCAATGGGGACTCTGTATGGGGGCTCCAACCTCACATTTCTCCCTCTGCACTGCCCTAGTAGAGATTCTCTATGAGGGCCCCACCCCTGCAGCAGGTTTCTGTCTGGACACCCAGGCATTTCCATACATCCTCTGAAATCTAGGTGAAGGCTCTCAAATCTTGCACTTTTCTTCTGTGCACCTGTGGAACAACACCAACACCACATGGAAGCTGCCAAGCCTTGGGGCTCCCACCCTCTGAAAGAATGACCCAAGCTGTACTTCGGCCCCTTTTAGCCATGGCTGGAAATGGAGCAGCTGGCATGCAGTGTGCCGTGCCCCAAGACTTTACAAAGCAGTGGGGCCCTGGGCCTGGCCCATGAAACCATTTTTCCCACTAGGCCTCCAGGTCTATAATTGGAGGGACTGCCGCAAATATCTCTGAAATGCCCTGGAGTTATTTTCCCTATTGTCTTCTCTATTAACATTTGGCTCTTGGTTACTTATGCAAACTTCTGCAGCTGACTTGAATTTCTCCCCAGAAAATGGGTTTTTATTTTTCTACTGCATAGTCAGGCTGCAAATTTACCAAATTTTTATGCTCTGCTTCCCTTTTAACATAAGTTCCAATTTCATCTTTTTAGTCACACAAATGAGCTTACACTATTAGAAAGAGGCAGTTCTCATCTTGAATGCTTTGCTGGTTAGAAATTTCTTCCATCAGATACCCTAAATTATCTCTCTCAAGTTTAAAGTTCCACAGATCTCTAAGGGAGGGGCAAAATGATGCCAGTCTCTTTGCTAAAGCATAGCAAGAGTGAGCTTTACTCTCCAGTTCCCAATAAGGTCCTCCTCTTCATCGGATACCACCTCAGCCTGGACTTCACTGTCCATAGCATCAGCATTTTCGTCACAACCATTTCACAAGTCAAAAGTTCCAAACATTTCCATTCTTCCTGTCTTCTACTTAGCCCTCCAAACTGTTCCAAACTCTGCCCATTACTCAGTTCCAAAGTCACGTCCACCTTTTCAGGTATCTTTATAGAAATGTCCCAGTTTCCTGGTGCTAATTTTCTATACTAGTCCATTTTCACATTGCTATAATGAACCACCTGAGGCTGAGTAGTTTATAAAGAAAACGGGTTCAATTGACTCACAGTTCCACAGGCTTAACAGAAAGCATGGCTTGGAGGCCTCAGGAAACTTACAATCACGATGAAAGAGGAAGGAGAAAGCAACAAACTTCTTTACATGGTGGCTGGGGAGAGAGCAATCAAAGGGGGAAGTGCCATACACTTTCAAACAACCAGATCTCATGAGAACTCACTCACTATCATGAGAACAGCAAGGGGGAAGTCTGACCCATGATTCAGTAACCTCTCATGAGGCCCCTCCCCTGACATGTGGGGTTTACAGTTCTAGATGAGATTTGGGTGAGGACACAGAGCAAAACCATATCAACATCTTATACTTCTATACCTGTATAGCTAGTGAACAAGGGCACAGGTCTCAGTACGTATGTACTGAATAAATATTTGTTGAACAAATGAATGAGGTCTCAAAAGTTAAACTGAGAAGAAGTAATTCACAATGTTTGTAATACTCTGGACCTCAGATAATCTAAGTTTGAATCAGTTACTTATTAGCTTCTAGGGGCCAAGGGAAGTTATGTAACCATTTTATCCTTAGTTACCTCTATTGTATACATAATATCTCAATTTACTTGACACATCTATTTGTGTGTGTAATAGACATCTCCATTCAACATGTCGAAAAATGAACTCTCATTCTTTCTCCTCAAACCTCTTCCTCTTGCAGCAAAAATGAAACCTTTGTATTTACTGATGTTATTCCTTTCTTGAGAGATCTTATTGGAAGAAGGATCAACGAAATAGAGAAATATCTAGAGGTGGAATGGGGTCAAGAGAGAATATATTCTAAGTTAGGCAAAATAGCATATTATTTGTATGCTGAGGGAAATGATACGGAAGAAAAGGACACATTTAAAATGCAGGAGAAAGAGGTGAGACTTTGATTAATGTCCTGGGGGGATAAGGAGTTGTAGAAATTGCTGCACAAATAGATGAGCTGGCTTCAGCTGAGAGCACCATATACGCTGGCCTGCAATAATTAGGTAAAGGAGAGTATTATGGATGTGGGTGCTAGTAAGGGTGTTGATGTGGTGGACAAGATTGTAAAGCTCTCTTTAAATTGTTGCAATTTTCTCAGTGAAATAAGAAACAAGATAATCTAATCTGCAGATTGCTTTGGTTAGTCTTAACGTCTTAACAATATTGATTCTTCCAATCCATGAATCCTACGTGCCTTTCCATTTACTTGTATCTTCAATTTCTTTCACCAAAGTTTGCAGTTTTCTCTATATGTGTCTCTCATCTCCTTTCTTAAGTTTATTCTCAAGTATTTTATTATTTTGTTCATATTGTAAAGTATAATTTTTCTTTATTTCCATTTCTGATTATTGTTGGTGTGAAGAAATGCAATTAACTTATGGGTGTTGATTTTATATTCTGCAACTTTGTTGAATTTTATTATTAGTTCTAACAGTTCTTGTGGAATATTAAAGATTTTCTACATATAAGGTTCTGTCATCTAAAGAGAAAGAGGGTTTTATTTTTTCTTTGTATTTTGGATTTATTTTATTTTTTGATCTTGCTTGATATCTCTTGAGTTTCATGAATTTGGATGCCTATATCTTTCCCAAGATTTGGGAAGTTTTCAGACATTATTTTTTTAACTATCCTTTTCTTCACCTTTTTCTCTCTATTCTCTGACACTCCTATAAACCATGTTTGTTTACCCGATGGGATCCCATAAGTCTTCAAGTTAACTGACTTTCTTCTGCATACCTAAGTCTGCTGTTGAAGTTGTCTATTGAATTTTTTGGTTCTTTCATTGTATTTTCATATTTTGATATAAGTGGAAAACTGCTTTTACTGCATCCCTTAAGTTCAGGCATATTGTGTTTTTATTTTCATTTGTCTCAAGATATTTTCTAGTTTCCCAGATTTCATCTTTGATCCATGGGTTATTTAAAAATATTTTAATTAATGTCCACCTATTTGTGATTTTTACAGTTTTCCCTTTGCTATGTATTTCTAGTTTCATTCCATTGTAATCACAAAAGATACTTTGTATTATTTCAATCATTTTGAATTTGTTAAGATTTGCTTTGTGGCTTAACATATGGTCTATCTGGTAAATGCTATCTGTGCACTGAGAAAAATGTCTATTTTGATGTTGTTGAATGGAATATTTTTCCTATGTCTGTAGATCCAATTGGTCTATATTACGAGTTCAAGTCCTCTGTTTCTGTATTAATCTTTTGACTGGTTGCTTTATCCATTGTTGAAAGTGAGAAATATAAATCATTTACTACTATCATGGAGATTTTCCAACCTTCAACCCTGTCAAAATTTGCTTCATATGTTTTTAAACCCTGATGTTTGTTACATATATATTATCTCTTCTTGGCAAATTGGCCCTTTTATCAGTGTAGAATGTCCTTCTTTGTCTCTTATAACATTTTTTGACTTGGTATTATTTATCTGATATTACATAGACACCCCTGCTGTCTTTTGGTTACTATTGTTATTGAATAAATTCCTCCATCTTTCACTTTCAACAGATATGTATTCTTAGATCTAAAGTGAATCTTTTTCAGACATTTAGTTTAATCCCACTTTTATATTCTTTCTGCAAAACTATGTATTTTCATTGGGGATTTTAATCCATTTACATTTAAATAATTGCTGATAGAAAAGAACTTACTATACCATTTTTGTTTTGTCCCATTTATGCCTTAAAGCTTCTTGACCCTCATTTCTTCCATTGCTTCCTTACATGTGTTTAGTTGATTTTGTAGTGACATGTTTCGATTCATTTCTCCTTTCCTTTTGTGTATATTCTATACTTTCTTTGTGCTTAACATGTAGATTATATATAGCATCCTAAAGTTATAAAAATCTATTTTAAATTGATATCAACTTTAATAGTATACAAAAACTACTCCTTTTTATTTCTACCCCACCTTATATTATTGATGTAACAAATGACATCTTTATATATTATGTGCCCATTTGCATAGATTTATCATCATTTTCATGGATTTACCTTTTAAATCCAGTAAAAAATAAAAGTGGAGTTGTAAACCAAATGTACACAAATGCTGGTTTTTATTTATTTATTTATTTTAATTATTATTATTATTATACTTTAAGTTCTAGGGTACATGTGCATAACGTGCAGGTTTGTTACATATGTATACTTGTGCCATGTTGCTGTGCTGCACCCATCAACTCGTCAGCACCCATCAACTCGTCATTTACATCAGGTATAACTCCCAATGCAATCCCTCCCCCCTGCCCCTCCCCATGATGCTGGTTTTTATATTTGACTATGTATTAGCTTTTACAGGAGGTCTTTCTATTTTACATGGCTTTACATTATTGTCTAGCATTCTTTCATTTCAAATTGAAGGACTTCCTTTAGCACTACTCATAAGGCAGGTCCAACAATAAGAAGTCTCTAAGGTTTTGTTTATCTGATAATTTCTTAATTTCTCCCTTGCTTTTGAAGATGAGTTTCGGCAGATGTAGAATTCTCAGTTGACAGTTATTTTCCTTCATAACTTTAAATATATCATTCCACTGCCTTCTGGCCCCTAAGGTTTTTTGCTGAAAAATATGCTGATAATATTATTGAGGATACCTCATGTGTGTTGAATCACTTCTCTCTTGCTGCTTTCAAGAATCTCTCTTTGTCTTTGTCTTTCAACACTTTGATTATAATATGTCACAGTGTGAATCCCTTTTGGTTTATCCCAACTGAATTTGTTGAGTTTCTTGGATTTATGGATCTGTGTCTTTCCTCAAATTTAGAAAGCTTTTGGCCATTATTTCTTTAAATATTTTTTTTGCTCCTTCTCTTTCTTTCTTCTCTCTTTTATACTCCTGTATGTGTATGATGGTTCACTCAATGGTGTCCCATTAGTCCATTAGTCTTTGTTTACTCTCCTTTATTTTTTCCTTTTTTCTCTTCTCACTCAGTAATTTCAAATGTCCTGTATCCCAGTTAACTATTTTATTCTTCTTCCTGTTAATGTCTGTGTATGCATGCCTCTAGTAAATTTTACAATTCAGATATATTTTTCAGCTCCAGAATTTCTGGGGTTTTTTATTGTTTTTATAGTCTCTATTTTTTTGTTGAAATTTCATTTTGTTTATATATAGTTATTCCAATTTCCTTTACTTCATCGTCCATGTTTTTTAACCCTTTGAATACATTTAAGAAAGTTATTTAAAATTATTTGTCCAGTATGTCCAATGCCTGTGTTTCTTTAGGAATTGTTTCTGACACTTCACTTAACTCCTTTGAATAGTCCACATATTCCTATTTATTTTATGCCATGTGGTTTTTTCGTCGTTTCTAAAAATTGAGCATTAGAAAAAACAGCCACCTCTCCTAGTCTTTGCAGACTGACTGCACTTGGTAATGCCTTTCCTAATTATCAAGGCATGTTCTGAGACTTAAAATCAGCCGGAGTGAAGGCTTAAGGTCTTCTGAGGTCTCCTCTGAGCATGTCTTGCCTGGAACTCTGTGTGTTCTTTTTTCAATTTTCCTATAAACACAGTAAATGTTAAAAGTCTTAATTTTGCAGTGTCTTACTCCAGCTTCTTATTGGGTCCTTACATATTATTTTGTATTCCTGCAACTGTAATATTTTCCCCCAATCATCTGTGGGTCTGTAGTCTGCTTGTTGCTTTCATGAACTATGCCCACCCTGCCTGCAGCTTTTCATGACCTGAGATCTGAGCTATGCCACTTATTTTCTGTCTGAACTCTAAGTCAAGCAAAACATACAGAAGTCCCTAAGGCATCCCTACACGTATTAGAATGCTACAGATAATGTCTCCTCTGTTCTTTCATATTTGAGGAAGGAAACTGTTTCCTTTGAATTATGTCAGATTGTACCATGGAGGGACTGGGGAAGGACAAGTAAAAACACTGCAGAATTTCCTATGACTTTGCATGTGGCTTTTCTTTTTTAATTAGGTGATCACTTGGTTGCTGTAGACCTTTGACTCTTTTCCAGAACTCCCATAAAGTTATTTCGTCAAATCTCTAGGATTTCATTTGTTTAGGCTTGTTTTTTTGATGTTTTTATAGGGAAAATGAGGACCTCCCCTGGTGCACCACCTTGCTGACATCACTCTCTGACATTTATTTTTAAAAAATTTTTTTAAATGTTTTCATTCTATTCCTAGTCTTGCACAGGAAGGTTGCACCAAGCACTCTTGGTACAAAGTTTCACTTTTTAAATGACTTTCAGGATATTCAGTCGGTTCTTCTTCAGTAACCAGCTCAATGAAAAAGTATTTCTTCAGATCATTTATTCGGCCTTTAATGGTTATTTGGCCAAAGAAGAAACAGTAGGCTTACACCATGAGTCAGACAAAGCATCTAACTTATGGGAAGTCTATATGCAGAATCATCCAACATGTCTACAAAAAGTACATCATAGGTTTGCTTACATTAAGGAAATCCGGATATGTCTTACGGTTAAGATTGTATCATCAGCCTCATTGACTACTGTAATTCCAGTTTACCTTTCCCACCTGAGAAGCTATAAAACAGAAACATCATTTAGTGTTGTCAAAGCTTTAAATTACTCAAGAAACAATACAGATTATTTGATCTGTATCCATCAACTTTTTTTCTGTTTAGCAGAGGGACTTTTTGATCTAGTGAAATTTATAGAGATCCAGAAAGTTCTAGGAAAGCAAAACCTGGCAGGAAAAAAAAAAATGGATGCACTGTCTTTATCATACCAAAACAGCCAGTTCTTGGTTATTGTTAAGCATGTGACCTTCCTAACACACGTTCCCAGGATGAGCAATGGCTTTGTTAATGTTCTATTAACCTGTTAATTCATTCACAGCATAGACTTCCAATTAATTGTAGACTGTTAAAGTAGATGAATAGAGTCTTTAAATATAGCATACTTCGCTATATTTTGCCAAATACTTTCCCCATTTTAAATGCACCACGATCGGTAGATGGGCAACAATTACCATAAAATATGGATATTTTGAGTCTTATTGCTCTGCCCGAGCTGCTTCCACAGGAGAACTCAACTACGTTTTGACCACAAAGCTACTTTTTAAAAAAATCTCTTTTAAATTTTAGAAAAATCTCAGTACTTGCCTTACCCTCACTTCCCATCACCCCTAGTATTATATATACTCAAAACACACACACACACACACACACACACACACACACACGTCACTTATTTAGTGCTTGTTCAGTAGTGTAATTTTAAAATCTCTTTTACATTTAAAAAAAATCTCTGTACTTGCCTTACCCTCACCTCCCACCACCCCTAGTATTATATATATGCAATGCACACACACACACACACAGACACACACACACGTCACTTATTTAGTGCTTGTTCAGTAGTGTAATTACTTCTCTGAAAGTGAAGCCATTTTCTTTACTCCTGGAAATATGCCAGGAAGATCACATGCTTTCTATAACAAATATTTCAGAAACTGCCCTACTTTTGTAATAGAACAGCATTTAATCTGTTAAGCCAAGTTGCTGCTTGGCACCTCTTGGCACTGTTCTGCATCCCAAAAATATATGTCTGACAATAAAAAATATTTGGAAGACAATATAAGTCTTTCCTGATGTCCCTCAAAGAACAGAAAAAGTGGTTTATATTGTTAAGGCTTACCAAAACTTCAAACTTCTCTTTGGACATTTCTCTCCAAATAACTTTCCCATAGGTGGAGTGCTAAAAAATATCTCTTCTCAAAACTTCCCAGAAATCTCCCTCAGAACCCAAGTTGCCTAGTTTTCCTCTCACCTCATCTCACCCTTACTATGACTTGACTCATTACTACACAGATCAACTTAGCATCTTTCAATAATTCAAACTCATTTTTCATGTTATGTACAACAAATGAAAACCTGATAGCTGACACAGATGGCTATGTCTTCTATTCTTTTTGCAACACATAAAATTATCTCATCTCCTTTTTATGAAAGGAAAGATCTTCCTCTTTCTTCTCTTTATGCTTACCTGTTCTTTGAATATTATGTCATTAAGTTAACTTAAAATTCAATTTTTAAAATTTTTTTATTCAAGTAGAAAAACTTGCGAATGTTTCAGACATTCATATGCAAAAGTATCTTCCCAATAATGTCTTCTTTAAGAAAATGATACAAATATTTGGAAAAGATTTCTGGTTCCTCCACTTTTAAATGTTATCGCAAGTTGTCATGTATGTTTTAGTCTGCATAGTTATTTACTGATGTCATAAGAATTTGAGTTAGTTCATGTACTGGAAACTAATTAGCAAATAAATAAAATGTATTTAAATAATGTCTAATGCATTATTATTTAACTCCAAATAATGTTTATATGTTGTTCATCCTTTCACAATACTTCAAAATTTACTCCCCAGTTCTCATTGTTTTTGCTAATCATCAAACTTATCTTCTAACCCCAATCCTCAATGTTTTCTTACAAAATAGTCTAATTATTTAAAAGAAAACACTTTTTAAAGCTAAAACTTACCTCAAGGTACAAGTCAAAGCCAGGAAAAGCCTGAAAGACATCTTTTTTTCTGAGTCTGGAAAACACTCCCTGAGCCCCTTAGGAACAGAGGGTGATTCTGAGTTCACTTACTTCTCTCCCTGCTCCAAAAGAGATCTGACAGCTCTGAAGATCTTGGTAAGTCTGTGATCAAGCATAGTTAACCAATAGTTTCCCCTAGTGGGTTGTAGTATCTCCTCCCCAGTTATTCCATGAATCTTTTTGAATGAATAGCTGACCTAGAAACTAGGATAAGCTCCCAAGAGCAGTAGCCATCAATTACTGAGCTCCATACCCAGAAGTAACTAGATTATAATTTAATGTTCTACCTCCAATTAAAGCAGTATGTATCTTCTTAAATATTTCCAGCAGATTTTTAATTTATCCATACTTATTATACATCTTGCACTGTGCTAGGCACTATGCAATACGTAGACTCTCAACATTACTTATAGTAGTGGCTAACACTTATTGTCAAAAAATTTATCTAATCTTTAGATATTTAACCTATATTTTTCTGTTTCTCATATTAAAAACACTAAACCATTCTCATTTATATGTTACAATGGTTGGACGAATTAAATACCTTCCACAATGTGAACATTTAACTCCCTTGGTTAACCTTCTAATTTGAAAAAGAAGATTGAGGGTCACAGCTGAACTAGCTTTTGAATTTACCACTAATTTACACAGTCAACTTAGAGATGTTGATTTACCCATTCCCTCAGATCTTCATTGACATTGGATTCAATAGATTAACATTCTGGATTAAATAGTGGGTGTTATTTTATTACTAGACTTTCACTTTTAAAGTGCTACATAACAAATAATCCCCAAATCTCAGTGACTCACAACAAAAAATATATATATTTTTCTTATTCACAAGGCTGTGGCTCAGTTAAGGTGACTCTGTTCAGGCTATAGGTTGGTTTCTGGTCTGCTCCATATTTATTTCTGATTCAAGACTCATACTGAAGGAGCTATCCCTTATTTGGGATATGACATTTTTATGGAAGATGATAGGAGCACAAGTGGCTAACCTATACTACATATTTAAGGCTTCTGCTCAGATTTCCACTCACTTTCCTTTCACCAATGGAAATCACTAGGGCCAAACTCAACATCAACAAAGCAGAGAAATATACACTTGTCCCACAAAGAGAAAAAAAAAAACATTTGCTGAGTCATCAAATTTATCACATTGGGCAACCTGACTTCAAATTTTGTTTTGCAAATATACTTTGAGTTTCTTTTTGATTATGAGATATGTATTTTTATTTTATATATATATATACATATATATATATATATATATATATTTTTTTTTTTTTTTTGAGACAGAGTCTCACTTAGTCACCCAAGCTGGAGTGCAGTGACACGATCTTGGCTCATCTCAACCTCGGTCTCCTGGGTTTAAGGATTTCTCCTGCCTCAGCTTCCCAAGTAACTGAGACTACAGGCACATGCCACCATGCCTGGCTATTTTTTGTATTTTTAGTAGAGACGGGGTTTCACCATGTTGGCCAGGCTGGTCTCAAACTCCTGGCCTCAGGTGATCTGCCCATCTCAGCCTCCCAAAGTGCTGGGATTACAGGAATGAGCCACCGCTCCTGGCCGATTATGAGATATTTTTACATCATGTCTGGATATACCACTGCAGTGAATGCTCTTTATAACTATAGGATATTATACTCTTAAATACAAGTGACAATATACTTTGATTTCTAAATTCCAGAACATTCTTTGTAAACACTATTACCTAATAACAAGCCGATGATTAAAAATTATATGAACCACCATTAAACATTTACAGCAATTGATATTCAGCTCAGTGGCCATTGCTAGTTTGTTTTACCTTGTTTCATAAAACATATTAATTAATTTATGACTATGTCAATTTGTATTGAATATACAAAATTTGATTCATCATAATTCATCTTACTCACAAAGTGAGATGCATATGTATATATTACCTTCATTATAGAAGCCCAGAAATATTTATTAGTTTATTTATTTTCTGTAACATCAACTTTAATAAATACTTTTTTAACCACTTGAGGATAATAAGACACTTTTTTCAATGTCATATAATCACTACAATAAAATTTCTCAGTTGATTCCTAGTAGTGTGTGTGCATGCATATATATATATATCTATACACACACACAGAGAGAGAGAGAGAGAGAGAGAGAGAAACATACATATTTAAGTACACATACATTGATATTTAAGTAACTTGCCAAGGCACTAGGCCTCTCTCTCTCTTTCTCTCTCTCTCCATCTCTCTCCATCTCGCTCTCTCTCTCTTTCTCTGTTCTCATTTTATCTGTGAAAATTGACCACGTGAAAGGCAGCTCCAGATTTGGTTCTAAAGTTCTGTTTTGTAAACTCATAGACAGCAATTTTTCTCTTGTCACTTCTAGACATTTTGTGAAAAATTAAGAGTTGAACGCTTGCACTTGTGAAAGCATAAGAACATTTACTCTCAAACTTATAATTTTTTTCTCATTTACCGAATGAAGCCATTTCTGGATTGTTTTTCCCTAAATGTTAAAATCTCTCTTAACCTGTCCCTTAGGTCTACTACTGACAGAAATCAAAATAGACAGGGATTCTCAATTATGATGGTAAAATCTACACAAATATTTACTATGCTGTTCTACAAGTTACTTTTTTTTTTTTAAACTATCATTATGATGTTGAGAATATCCTTCCATAACAATTCATATAGATTCACTTTATTCTTTCTAACTGTTGTATATTTATATAAAAATTATTTAAAAATGTAATTGTGTGTATACATTTAAAGAGGTTTGTAAGGTTGCACACCAAATTATTAATATTAGGGAAGAGAGAAAATTATTCGCTATTTACATTTTATACTTCTATAGTATTTGAATGTTTTTGTATAAACACTTTACCATGTGCCTGTTACCTTTATAATTTTAAAATTAAAATAAAATAATAAAAGAAAGGAAGGTAGCCTGTAAGTAGAAATAAAATTGAGTAAGATGATACAGTTGGCTACTCTAGTAGGTGTTTCATGAAGTCTAATAATGAGATAAATTAATTATGTATGTTTTTATTTTTCTAAGAAGGAAATTAATGCTACAAATAGACATTAGAGTCACAAAGCATGGCTGGATGAATATTGATGGATGGACTTATCTTTTTTATCTGTACTGTCTTTTGGAGTCATGTCTAGTGTAGGAGAGTCTGGGGAATGCCTCTTACCTGCACAAAGTCAATAATGACTGAAATGTGTTCAAACAAAAAAATGTGAAACTAGAATAATTTCTTGTCACGCAATGGACAACCAATATTTCTTTTTTGAAAGAAAGAATACAATAAAAAATCACCATCACCAAGTTATTAAATAACATTGGGTTTTTATTACAATTTGGGGAAAATGCTTGGAAAGGTGGACCCACCCTTAATCTGGGTGGGCACAATCTAACTAGCTGCCAGTGTGGCTAGAATATAAGCAGGCAGAAAAATGTGAAAAGAGAGACTGGTCTAGCCTCCCAGCCTACATCTTTCTCCCGTGCTGAATGCTTCTTGCCTTCAAACACTGGACTCCAAGTTCTTCAGTTCTGGAACTCAGACTGGCTCTCCTTCCTCCTCAGCCTGCAGACAGCCTACTGTGGGACCCTGTGATCATGTGAGTTCATATTTAATAAACTGTCCTTTATGTGTATATCTATTCCAGTAGTTCTGTCCCTCTAGAGAACACTGACTGATACAGTTATATAAGCACACATTTTTTTAAAGACATCCAGTCCAATTCCTTCCTTAATAAAATAGTCACTTAACATAGAGATAGTCTAAGTGTTTCTAAAGGTTATATGCAAGAATGTATGTATTTTTTAAGAACAGATAAATTCTGCTTCTCACACGAATTTAAGTCATTGAACGGTACTAAGCACATAATTAATTGAATGTTAGATTATACTAATCCGAAAAGTCAGAATTAATGTCATAGCCAAAGGCTCCAACTATGAATAGAAATTAATTGTTCTAGAGAAAAAAAATAATTTGTCCCAATATTTCCCAGTTGAGCTTTGTCTATAATTTAGTGTTCAAAATCAATATGAACCTTTTCTAGCAGTCTGAGGACCCAAGGGGACAGATGTCTATGGGGAAAGGAGGGGAATGTGTGTCTGGTTAAAAAAACGTAGACAGCTACATAATGCTTCATTGGGTATATGTATCACATTTTGTTCATCCAACCATCTTTTGATGCACAGATAGGAGTACGATGAAACCATAAAAAAAAGAATGAGATCTTGTTGTTTGCAACAATATGAATGGTCATTATATTAAGTGAAATAAGTCTGTCACAGAAAGAAAAACTTCACATGCTATTACTTATTTGAGGGAGCTAAAAATCTAAACAATTAAACCCATAAAGATAGAGAGTAGGAGGATGGTTACCAGAGGCTGGGAAAGGTAGTGGGAGGAGAAAGGGGATGATTAATGGGTATACAATAAAAATAGTGAAAAAAAATAAATTTTTAGTATTTGATAGCACAACAGGGTGACAATAGTCAATAATAATTTAATTGTACATTTAAAATAACCAAAAGAGTAGAATTGGAGTGTTTGAAACAAAAAGGAAAAATTCTTGAGGGGATGAATACTGCATTTTCCATGATGTGATTATTATGCATTACATGCCTGTATTAGGGTATCTCATGTACCACATTAACATATACACCTAATATGTACCCACAAAATTAAAAATAAAAAAAATGTGTAGGACACTAAGGCATCTTGACAATTTAGATCTAGAAAGTGATTCTGTCTATTCCATAAATACCTTTTCACTTTCTATTTTACTACTAAAAGTATCGGATCATGGAAGCCACTTGCAGAAGAAAAGAAAGATTCTTTATTTTGGATCTCCCACATTAACACTCTGAATTAGGAAACTGTCCTTTCTGCTCTCTATGCCCAAATTATCTTCCTTTTATATCAACAGCCAGAGATTAATGACTATTTACTTGCTATTAATGATACATATATTTTGCCAGACATAGGGATACAAAGGTTTGGAAGAACAGACATAGTCCTTGCTTTCATGGTATAGACATAGACATTGTATCAGTGAAACAAATATTAAATTTTTTACATTACACATATAAATGTGTGTAATTACAAACTGAGGTAAGTTGTTTAAAGGAAAGTTACTTAGTTATATAAAAATGTATAACAAGAAACCTGACCTAGAATTGCATGTGTGTCTCAGAGGTGATGACAGTAGGGAGACTGTCAGGAAAGATATCCTTGAGGAAGCAACAAGTCTTAGAGTGAATGAAAAAAAGAAGTGAACTTGATAAGGAGCTGCATGTGTGAGTAAGTGGGTGGGCATGGAGCATTTAAGGTGGAGGGAACATGTGCAAATACCCTATGGCAGATGGTAAAATGGCAGATTGGTGATAGTACTACAAAACAGATGGAATCATAGGAATATAGAGAGAAAGACGGTTCAAAATTGTCCTTTATAGGTAAACAGGGCCAAATAATACAGGAACATGTCTTTGTTAAAGTTTTTGACATATATTTTAAAAGCTGTGTGAAACAATTCAAGGATTTAAGTAGAATATGGACATAATCATATATGCGGCTTAAAGGTTTTTGAGGGCTTTTACTTCCAAGAAGATAAATTTTTTTTCCATATTTTGTCCAGTAAGTACAACTAACAACACTGAAAATAGATTAAAAAAAAAAAAAAAAAAAAACCGCAAGATTCTGAAAAGCGGAGAGAGGAAGGAAGATCACTTAGGAACCTCAAGACCCGAGGGACAACGCAGTGGTGAGCATCCTGAATTTTCTTATGCTTTATACATCCTGAACTAAATGCTGGAGGAACCTACAACTTGGAAATGCCAGCAGGTGCAGGCATCAAAAGGATAAGAAGGGAATACTATGAACAACTCAACACAAATAAATTTGACAACTTAAATAAAGTTGACTGATTGGCTGTAAAAGTACAAAATACCACAGATTATTCAAAATAAAATAGATGCTTGAAATAGTCTGCCAAGACCAGCACGGTCAGGGAGAGCCTAACCTAGCAGCACTAGAGGAATTAAAGACACACACACAGAAATATAGAGGTGTGAAGTGGGAAATCAGGGGTCTCACAGCTTTCAGAGCTGAGAGCCCCGAACAGAGATTTACCCACATATTTAGTAACAGCAAACCAGTTATTAGCATTGTTTATACAGATATTAAATTAACTAAAAGTATCCCTTATGAGAAACGAAGGGATGGGCCAAATTAAAGGAATAGGTTGGGCTAGTTATCTGCAGCAGGAGCATGTCCTTAAGGCACAGATCGCTCATGCTATCGTTTGTGGCTTAAGAATGCCTTTAAGCGGTTTTCAGCCCTGGATGGGCCAGGTGTTCCTTGCCCTCATTCCGGTAAACCCACAACCTTCCAGCATGGGCATTAGGGCCATTATGAACATGCTACAGTGCTACAGAGATTTCATTTATGGCCAGTTTTGGGGCCAGTTTATCACCAGATTTTGGGGGGCCTGCTCCCAACAATAGTCCTATGTCTATTAAGAAATTTAATTTGTGACTTAAAACCTCACAAAAATTATCTTTAGTCTCAAATAATTTCACTGCCAAATACTACTAGTATTTGTCACTTCTTTACACCATATACAAAAGTCAATTCAAGATGGACTGAAGACTTAAATATAAAACCCCAAACTATGAGAAACCCTGAAAAACAACATAGGCAATACCATTCAGTACACAGGCACAGGAAAAGATTTCATGACAGACACCAAAAACAATTGTAACAAAAGCAAAACTTGACAGATAGATTCTAATTAAGTTAAAGAGCTTCTGCACAGCAAAAGAAACTATTAGCTGAGTAAACAGGTAACCTTTAGAATGAGAGAAAACTTTTGCAAACTATGCATTCAACAAAGGTCTAATATCCAGCATCTAGAAAGAACTTAAACAAATATACAAAAAAAAGAAAAACACAAATAACCATATTAAAAAGTGGACAAAGGACATGAACAGACACTTTTCAAAAGAAGACATACATGTGGCCAACAAACATATGAAAAAATGCTTAGCATCACTGATTGTTAGAGAAAGGCAAATGAAAACCATGGTGAGATATTATCTCACACCAGTCTGAAAGGTTATTATTAAAAAGTAAAAAAAAAAAAAAAAAAAAAGATTTTGTGAAATTATGGAGAAAAGGAATGCTTATAGTCTGTTGGTGGGTGTGTAAATTAGTTCAGCCATTGTGGAAGACATTGTGGCGATTCTTCAAAGACCTAAAGACAGAAATACCACTAGACCTACAAATCTCATTACTAGGCACGTACCCAAAGGCATATAAATCATTTTATCATGCAGTAGTATGTTCATTGAAGCACTATTCACTATAGCAAAGACATGGCATCAACCTAAATGTCCATCAGTGGTAGACTGGATAACAAAAATGCAGTACATATACACCATGGAATACTATGCAGCCACAAAAAATGAAATCATGTGCTTTGGAGCAACATGGAGGGACCTGGAGGCCATTATCCTTAACAAACTAATGCAGGAACAGAAAACCAAATACTGCATGTTCTCTCTTATAAGTAGGAGCTAAGTGATGAGAACACCTTGGCATATAGAGGGGAACTGCAGACACTGGGGCCTTTTGGAGAAGGAGGGTGGCAGAAAAGAGAAGATCAGGAAAAATTACTAATGGGTACTAGGCTTAATATCTGGGTGATGAAAGAATATGTACAACAAAACACCATGACATAAGTTTACCATGTGACAAATCTGCACTTGTATCCCTGAACTTTCAAAAAAATACATTACTGGAGTAAATTTTCTGCTGTACATTCTATCCCTTTGAATTTATATTTATAATTGACCATGCTGGTAGTTTATTTCTTGTTTTGTTTTTAGTAGCAAGGTTATGCTAATTCAAAACAGCTTGCATAGCGTTAGAATGATCTATTACAGTGTGAGAAAATATGGTTCATAAAAACTTTTGTGCCAGCCTCTTTTGTAGGAGATAATTACAACAATTTTTCCTTTTTTTTTCTTTTTTGGTCATTGGTGTATGAATATTTCCTGATTTTTCTTGAGCCAATCTTAGTCTTTTATATATTTTATGGAAACTTTTTACTATATCATATTTTGAATATTTTATAACAAGATTAATAAAAGTACCAGTAGTAAAATCTAAGATTATCCTGCCACATACTCATCACCATTAGCCTCACTACACATAAATAAACACTACTAAGAGTTTCTACTTTTAGTTCTTGTGGTTGTCTTCATACCGTAATATACTTTGCCTGTAGCCTTGATCTGTCACCTCTACACAAGATCTGTTGACTTCTAATTTTGCTACGAAAGAGAGGAAATATAGCATACTTGCATTGCCTTGTCTTTCTTAATTCCTCCGCTTGATTTTTGTTAGTTATATTACTATTTTTAGCTCCTCAAGAGGTCCCTTTTCTTTCTAAATACATTGGTTTCTGATAGGCAGCTATTACTTCCTGCTATGAGCTTTTCTAAACTTATGTGTTTAGCACAACACAAACTCAACAATTTTAGGTGCGTGATAAAATAAGATTCACCACTAATGTTAAAATAAAAATAAAATTGCAGTTTAAAATGTTTGTAACAATAACAATTACACTTATATATCCAGACTAGTAAGAGGGTATATTTAACATGCAGCATTTCACCAAAATATTTATATATGTCTTAGTAATTAATAGCCTGAGTGACATATCAAGTTACACATCCCGTTTACTCAATAAAGTGCAAATTTTGTTTGTGTACATGAAGTTAGATTTGCCTGTATTAAAAAAATGAGTAGTATATTTAGCTACAGTGCTTTTAATATTACCTAACATTTGATACCCAAATCTAAACATTCATAATTGAGACTAAAGTTTTACTATTTTTAAAGAAGTTTGAGAAAGTCCAATTTTTTTAAAGAAATGAAGGAAGTTTTCTGACTTATGATTTTCAGTTCAAATTTTTCTAGATATTTCTGCATGTCTGTCAGCAATGACAATTTTTTATTTTTAAAAGGAGACAAAATTCAATTGTACAGAATTTTAAATTACCAACTTTTAAAAACATAAAGCTTTTGAAGAGTCTACAGACATTTCATATTCATTTTTTCATCTGACCATCCAAATATCCCATAAAATAGGTATAACAGATGTAATTATAACCATTTTATAGATGAAAAATTAATTTTAGAATGATACACTGATTTGTCCAAAATCACAGTGAGTGGCAGAACAGGAAAAGCTATTTTATCAATTTTTTTTTATCCCTAGTCCAGTGATTTTTCCATGTTAACTTAGTAAGGGAAACAATGTTCATAATGCACTTAATATTATGCCTGGCACATAGCAGGTACTCAATAAATAATGTCAAGTAATATTATTACTCAAAATTATAGCAGTTGATAATGTTTAAAAAAAAGAAGCCAAAGCAGAAATATATCAAGATGGAAAGCCCAGTGATATAATGTGTATTTCAAATGATTACAAAGATACATACTTCAAATGATTAAGTTTTTAAACAACATATGTGCAATATTTCATTATGTTATTATTCTGATATTTTGAGAGCTCCCAAACTATGTTGAAGCTCCTCATCTCTCCCTATTTGCCTTAAATCAAGGTTTTTGGGCCATGGAACTCTTCACACAGTCTGGCAAAATTTATGAACCTATTTTCAGAATAATATTTTTAAATCCATGAAATAAAATACATGGGATTACAAAGGAAATCATTTATCTTGAAATAGTTATCAAAATACTAAAAAAAAAAATTGCAATCAAATAACAAAATCTACCAGCAAACCTAATAACTGTAATTTTGAAATAGCTGTGAATCTAAATGATATTTTAAAGCATTTTCAGTAACTGTAACGTAATACGAAAATATTGGTAACTTTGGTAAGAAAAAGTCACAAGTATTGCTAATATTATTTTGGTTTATACTTTACTCATTCACAATGGAAAGAAACACTAAATTTCAGGTAGAGATAAAAGAATATAAGATGTATTTTTTAACTGTCCAAGGTCACGGGATCCCCTGAATTCTATTCATGATAGCATGTTGGAGCATCTGTGGACCCCACTTTGTGAACTCTTGGCCTGAAACAAAGCCTGTCAGTTATCAAGAACCACCCATTGACACAACAGTCAAAGTAAATATTCCTATTCCTATTTTCTTGGTCTTAAACAGAAAATGCTCCTGCTTTTTTCCTCACCTTTTTTTTTTTTTAAATTTTAGGAGAAGGCATACCTGCCAAAACAAATGACATGGAAGAGACAGAACAAGATAAATAGAAAAATTGATTCAGAGAAAAGAGCCATATTCAGGGAACGTAGAACATTAAACAATTTTTTTTTCCTGTTATGGAAAAAACAAGCAGGGATCAAGAAAGAACTCTTGGAAATAAAAAAACATGATTGCTGAACAATTGAAAGGATTTAAAGTGAAACACCCCTGCTGTTTTCCCTTTCTTCTACATCCTCTTAACAGTCAGATTGGTGCTAAAAGAGGTCCTAGACTTCTTGGGCAAGTTTACAACTTACCTCTTTTGTCCTCTGGCTCCAGTGCAGTAAGCATTTCATGAAGAGGGAACTGAAAAATCTCATTTAGGCCTCCTTTCCTAAGCCAAGTACTCTGGCACAGTTTACCAGGGAGAATAGAGATACGAAGCTGGAGATGTTTTAAGGACTTGCCCATTATTAATAAAGTAGTGCTTTTTTTTTTTCACACTTGAGTTTTCTTTTCTGTACATCAAGCTTCTTTAGTTCAGCAGTTCTCAGTGGGGTTAATTTTGCCCACCCAGGAGACATTTGGCAATGTCTGGAGACAAGTTTGGTGGTCATAATTTGGGGATGTACTACTAGTACATAGATAAAGGTCAAGGATGCAGCTAAGACACACTAGAATGCACAGCACATGCCCTCCTACAAAAAAATAATTATCTGGTCTGAAATGTCAATAGTGCTGAGCTTGAAAAATCTAACAGTCAAGCGCTGTCAAGGTAGAAAACAGAATTGGTAAAGCTGCCAAACTATACGCAAACCCCAAATGATAGCCATTTTCCATTTTAAAATTAGTTGAAAATAAAGACATTTATTTCTTCTGGTGGCACTTATACAACATGGAATACTATGCAGCCATAAAAAAGGATGAGTTCATGTCCTTTGCAGGGACAGGGATGAAACTGGAAACCATCATGCTCAGTAAACTATCACAAGGACAGAAACCCAAACACCGCATATTCTCACTCATAGGTGGGAATTGAACAATGAGAACACTTGGACACAGGGCGGGGAACATCACACACCGGGGCCTGTTTGGGGTGGCGGCTGGGGTAGGGATAGCATTAGGAGAAACACCTAATATAAATGACAAGTTGATGGGTGCAGCAAACCAACATGGCACATGTATACCTATGTAACAAATCTGCATGTTGTGCACATGTACCCTAGAACTTAAAGTATAATAAAAAACAAAGATTTCAGAAATACATGTGAGTTATTTGAAAGACTGCTTTAGAATTAGCACATTGTAGCTACTTAGCCAAGAGAGTAACACTAAAAGGACAACAATTATTGTATGCATTGAATTTTAAAAGAAAGCATTCGTATTCTTGAGGGAAGTCAAACAATGCCTCATTAAAGGTGTCAAATTATATCTTTTATGTATTATTAAAACAAAATACAGTGCAGCTTCTGTATGGACAGAGTTGGTTTCACTCAACAGAACAAGAATTCTAAGAACTCCTTAATGTGATCTGAGCTCAGAATAGTTATTTAGATTTACTTTCATTCCATTTATCTTGATTGCTAATAAGTTTTTTTAAAAGGGATAATTGCTTCTTTAGTTTGTATTGTCTTCTAATTTTAATACTTTATTTTATACATGTAAAAATTGGACTAATTATGTAAGTACCTGCCATCTTACATTTATGAATTATTATTATTATTTTATTACTCCATTCTCAGGCCGATGCAAGAGGTGGGTTCCCATGGTCTTGGGCAGCTCTGCCCCCATGGCTTTGCAGGGTACAGCTTCCCTCTGGCTGCCTTCATGGCTGGCATTGAGTGTCTGCAGCTTTTCTGGGTACATGGTGCAAGCTGTCAGTGGATCTACCATTCTGGGGTGTGGAGGATGGTGGTCCTCTTCTCACAACTCCACTAGGCAGTACTCCAGTAGGGACTCTGTGTGGGGACTCCAACCCCACATTTCCCTTCCACACTGCCCTAGCAGAGGTTCTCCATGAGGGCCCTGCCCCTGCAGCAATCTTCTGCCTGGGCATCCAGGCATTGTCATACATTTTGTGAAATCTAGGTCGAGGTTCCCAAACCCCAGTTTTTGACTTCTGTGCACTCACAGGCTCAACACCACATGGAAGCTGCCAAGGCTTGGGGCTTGCACCCTCTGAAGCCATGGCCCAAGCTCTACATTTGCTCCTTTCAGCCACAGCTGGAGCAGCTGTGATGCATGGCACCAAGTCCCTAGGCTGCACAAGCACAGGGACCCGGGGCCCAGCCCAGGAAACCACTTTTTCTTCCTAGACCTCCAGGCCTGTAATGGGAGGGGCTGCTGTGAAGACCTCTGACATGCCCTGGAGACATTTTGTCCGTTGTCTTGAGGATTACTATTTTGGCTCCTTGTTACTTATGCAGATTTCTGTAGCCGACTCGAATTTCTTCTTAGAAAATGGGATGTTCTTTTCTATCGCACTGTCAGACTGCAAATTTTCCAAACTTTTTATGCTCTGTTTCCCTTTTAAAACTGAATGCCTATAACAGCACTCGAGTCACCTCTTGAATGCTTTCATGCTTAGAAGTTTCTTCCCACAGATACCCTAAATAATCTCTCTCAAGTACAAAGTTCCACAAGGGCAAAGGCAAAATGCTGCCAGTCTCTTTGCTAAAACATAACAAGAGTCACCATTGTTCCAGTTACCAACAAGTTCCTCATCTCCATCTGAGACCACCTCAGCCTGGATTTCGTTGTCCATATCATTATCAGCATTTTGTTGAAAGCCATTTAGCAAGTCACTAGGGAGACATCTAAAAGAAGGTTTGCAAATCACATGTAAAAAGTTACATTGCATTAAAAGAGTAATAGATCCATAATTTGACTTAATTCATTCACTCAAAACATATTTTTCAAATTCTCGTATGTGGCAGACACTCCTCTAGGTTCGTGGAACACAGTGGCAAACAAGACAAAGTCCCTGATCTTAAACTCTCAGATTTAAGTTTTAAAGGAGGAAAGATACAATAAGTAAGTACTTATATTTAAAGATATAATGATAAAGATATAAAGATACAATAAGCATATAAATAAATATATGATTTCAGGGAGTGATGTGTTCTTTTTAAATCTGATGTTCTGCTTCCTAAATTAGACACTCAGATGCTAATAGCCTTCAAATTGAAAATGGTAAGGAACTTTCTAATGGTAAGGAACAGTCTTATTAAAACTATCTGGGGCATCTTCACTCCTTCATAACCAACACTCAAAATGCTCTTCCATCAGAAGTACCATGTGCAGGCATTTTCCCAAATTCTGCTCTCACAATTGCCCATTAAAGAAAATATAACCTACTAATTTACACTCCATTATTGATGGTGGGTAATGGCTTTGTATGTTACCTCTTCCAGAATTACATTTTAAAGTATCTAGTGCCTTAACCCCAAATGAGTAAACAATGCAAGTCCTTTCGCTTTCCTTTCCCTCATCCCTCATTTCATCTCTTGCTCACCTTTGAGCACACATCAAATCCCCACCTTAAAAATGACTTATTCAGGGACGGTTGGGTAAACATGAAAGATGGAGACATGACTGCCTTCTTATTTCTGGTGTCTACCCTTCATTTTTGTTCATAATAATGTCTCAGTTAATATATGAGACCTATGGCCTATGATCTAGAAAGGTGGTCAGGTTTTATGCAACTATACTCTTTTTTTCTTTTTTCTTTTTCTTTTTTTTTTTTTTTTTTGAGACAGAATCTCGCTCTGTCGCCCAGGCTGGAGTGCAGTGGCCGGATCTCAGCTCACTGCAAGCTCTGCCTCCCGGGTTTACGCCATTCTCCTGCCTCAGCCTCCCTAGCAGCTGGGACTACAGGCGCCCGCCACCTCCCCCGGCTAGGTTTTTTTGTATTTTTTAGTAGAGACGGGGTTTCACCGTGTTAGCCAGGATGGTCTCCATCTCCTGACCTCGTGATCCACCCGTCTCGGTCTCCCAAAGTGCTGGGATTACAGGCTTGAGCCACCACGCCCGGCCGCAACTATACTCTTGATAAATATTCTACATATACTACCATCTTTTGTCAACCTCATGAATGTATGCAACTCTTATGCATTCTTAATAATTAAAAATGAAAAATATTTAAACATTTTCCAGTTGTCTAAGATGTTTCTTAAGTTGCTTAGGTATCATGGTGATAACTGATATAAAAAGAACAAACATTTTCTAACTCGAAATAGCTTCATATATTGCATTTTATTTTTGTAGCCTTATACTGACAAATTCAATCAGGTATTAAGAAAAATAAAGTCAGATCATTTACTTTAGTCAAAATAAGACTAAATTTTCTAGAGTCATTAGTAAGTTTCTGCATGATAAATAGATGGATTTCCATATACTTGAGTGGAAAATACCAAGCATTTACTTTTTTTGTAAGTTTATAATTACATTTCTGGCTTTTAAAATTTTTTTAAATATTGACTGACTTCATTCCTCTTCAGGCTATTTGGCCTATCATTCTAGTCCCCTTTACTTCTGAGAGGAAAAAGTGACTAGGTTAACGTGAAAACAGTTTACAGACAGCCAAACACATCCAACACAATTGACTTCAAAGCAACTCTATTTATTTTGATTCTGTGGGGAGTTTATGTTTAAAAAGTGAATTACCTAAACATTTCTGCTAATATTATACTTATTAGGTTAAGCAATTTTTCTTTTATATCAAATGAATGTAAAGATAATTATTTGTGTGGAGTTTCTCTTGAAAGAGATTAAAATAGGAGCAGTATTGGAGCCATCTGTTGGACAATACTTGAAAAACTAGTAAAAAACTGTTAGAATGATAAATTACCAATAGACAAGAAAGACTTCCATTGCCACTCCATTTCAGCATAGTATTGGGAGTCCTAGCCAGAGCAATCAGGCAGGAGAAAGAAATAATGGGTATCCAAATAGGAAGGGAGGAAGTCAAACTGTCTATGTTTGCAGATGACATGATTCTACATCTAGAAAACCCCAAAGTCTAGGCCCAAAAGCGTCTCGGGCTGATAAGCAACTTCAGCAAAGTTTCTAGAATACAAACTCAATGTATGAAAATCACTAGCAGTCCTACACACCAACAACCACCAAGTCAAGGGCCAAATTAGAAAGGGAATCCTATTCAAAGTTGCCACAAAAATAGTAAAATACCTAAGAATACAGCTAACCAAGGAGGTGAATGATCTTTACAATGAGAATTACAAAACACTGCCCAAAGAAATGGCCACACTGCCAAAAGCAATTTAAAGACTCAATACTATTCCCATCAAACTACCAATGACATTCTTCACAGAACTATAAAAAACTAATTTAAAATTCATCTGGAACCAAAAAGAGCCCAAATAGCCAAGGCAATCCTAAGAAAAAGAAAACAAAGCTGGAGGCATCATACTATCTGACTTCAAACTGTACTACAAGGCTACAGTAACCAAGACAGCATGGCACTAGCACAAAAACAGGCACATAGACCAACAGAACAGAATACAGGGATCAAAAATAAGGCTGCACACCTACAACCACCTAATCTTTGCCAAAGCTGACAAAATCAAGCAATGGGTAAAAGACTCCCTATTCAGTAAATGGTGCTGGGATCACTGGCTAACCATATGCAGAAGAATGAAGTTGAACCCCTTCCTTACACCATACACAAAAATCAACTCAAGAAGGATTAAAGACTTAAGTGTAAAACCCAAAACTATAAAAACCCTAAAAGAAAACCTAGGCAATACCATCCTGGACATAGGAAAGGGCAAATTTTTCATTACAAAGACAACAAAAGCAATCACAACAAAAGCAAATATTGACAAGTTTGATCTAATTAAATGTAAGAGCTTCTCTAAAGCAAAGGAAACTGTCAACAGAATAAACAGACAATCTACAGAATGAGAGAAGATTTTTGCAAACTATGCATCTGATAAAGGTCTAATTTCCAGCATCTATAAGGAACTTAAACAAATGTATAAGAAAAAACAAGTGACGCTATTTAAAAAGTGGGTGAAAGACATGAACAGAAATTTTCTAAAGAAGACATTCATGTGGCCAATAGGCATTTGACAAAAAGTTCAATATCTCTGATAATTAGAGAAATGCAAATCAAACCCACAGTGAGATAACATCTCACACCTGTCCAAATGGCTATTATTAAAAAGTCAAAACATAACAGATGCTGGTGAGGTTGTGGAGAAAACGCAACACTTATACACCCTTGATGGAAATGTAAATTAGTTCAACCATTGAGAAAAGCAGTATGGAGAGTCCTTAAAAAGCTAAACTCAGAACTACCAGTTGACCCAGTGTTCACATTACTGGATATAAACCTAGAGGACTATAATTCTTTCTACCATAAAGACACATGCAAGTGAGTGTTCACTGCAACACTATTCTCAACAACAAAGACATGAAATGGACCTAAATGCCCATCAATGACAGATTGGATAAAGAAAATATGGTACATATACACCATGGAATACTATACAGTCATAAAAAAAAGAACAAGATAATGTATTTTGCAGGAACATGGATGGAGCTGGAGGCTATTGTTCTCAGCAAACTAACATAGAAACAGAAAACTAAATGCTGCATGTTCTCACTTATAAGTGGGAGCTAAATGATAAGAACTTATGAACACAAAGAAGGAAAACAACATATATTGGCATCTGCTTGAGGGTGGAGGATGAGAGGGAGAGGAACAGAATAGATAAACATTGGGTTTAATTCCTGAGTGATGAAATAATCTGTAAAACAATTACTTGTGACATGGTTTTACCTATGAAAGAAACCTTCACATGTACCCTGAACTTAAAATAAAAGTTCAAAAAAAATTACCGATAAAATTAAGAAGTTTTACTAAAGAGAAAAACCTTTATTTCTTGGCTTTTTCTGATACAGGTCCTTTCTCAGTGAAATTTGGAAGTTGGTAAGGTTATATTTAGAATTTAAGCATTGGAATATTTTATTCCTTGGTGAAACTTTATCTCCCCACACTCTTCATGTACACTGAGAGTACTCATGATACATTCTTACACCGATTAAAACCAGATCCTAGGAATAAATATTATAGGTTTACCACACATAACTGGCAAAATTTAATATATTCCATTTGCCAGTGGAATTTGCATTTCCTTGAAAGACAAAATTTCATACCAAGGGAATGAATTTTGAATTCAAAATCAGAAGCTTGGCATCAATAAACCGATATGGAAGGTATTTTGGGCGGCCTCTATATAAAGTCAGTCATTTTTAGTTTGGAAACATGAAAGACTGAATATGCCAATGAACAGTGGCCAGACAATATATGAAAAGAGAACTCTGATCCACACCCTCTGCAGCAACCTGTCCAGGAAGACAAATCACATTCTCTGCAGCAATCAGTCCAGATGAGTCAAGACTTAGTCAATAACTGCCAACTTCTCTAATATTTGTCCCCTTTTCCAACTCAGAACTAACCTTAGAGAGCCAAATATGTTTCTCAAACCAATCACATAGAATGTCCTGCTTCTAGCTAGCCTGCCTCTAGCTTCCCCATGCCTTCAACCTACACTCATAGCATACTTTGTCGCTCCACTTTTTCACTATAAAGCTTTTCTGCTCTCCTGCCTCTCTCCCAAATGTGACAGTTGCTGACTCCCTTGCTATAGCAAGCTCTGAATAAAAATAGCCTTTGCTTGTCATTTCGGTGGTCTTCATTTCTTTCTGCAACCCTGTTACATAGATATTTTAGAGCCAAGATTTTTAACTGGTTATATAAATGATGATCGATTAAGAAGCTTAAAAAGTACAAAGTACAGGCCGGGCCATGGTGGCTCACGCCTGTAATCCCAGAACTTTGGGAGGCGGAGGCGGGTGGATCACTTGAAGTCAGCAGTTCCAGACCAGCCTGGCCAGCATGGCAAAGCCCTGTCTCTACTAAAAATTCAAAAATTAACGGGGCATGGTGGCATGCTTGTAATCCCAGTTACACAGGAGGCTGAACCATGAGAATTGCTTGAACCCTGGAGGCAAAGGTTGCAGTGATCTGAGACCACACCACTGCACTCCAGCCTGGGCAACAGAGTGAGACTCCATCTCACCACCCATCATGCTCGCCGAAAAAAAAAAAAAAAAAAAAAAAATTACAGGTGACCAAGCATCACTCAAGCCCAGCTGCATTCACATTTCTATGGGAAGGCCTGGCAATGAGTATTTTAAAGAAGCATCCCAGGTGATTCTTATGTACACTGTCATTTGAAAACAGTTGTTCTCTGGAAATCTTGTTTAAAATTTTTGAATATTCATGAATACCCATTCCAAGCTAGATGATAGCAAACAAACAAACAAACAAACAAACATAAATGCCTATATTCATTTCTAACCTCCCAATTCCGATCTCTTGTCTAGAAAACATCAGGACTAGTTTGAAACTTGTTCTAACAGATAAAATTAAATGCTCCTCCACCAGAAATCATTTGTTTTTTAAATATTTTCAATATTCTTTGAAATGGATCCTTTTAGCATTTCTCATAAACTGTTAACTGAAATCCATAGATGCTGAAGAAACAATGTTAGCACAATGCACATAAGAGAGTCACTTTACCAGAAGAAAGTTCATTGCCCTCAAATATAAGACCAATATAACACTGGTTTGGGAGAGCCATTCTGATCCTCTTATAAATGCAGAAAAGTGATCAGTGATGTGCTGGCTTATGATTAACTCTGGCAAGGTTGTTCTTTTGGCAGGGTAGATGTGTTGCATTAAGTAGAATATGATATCACCAAGAAAACATATTGAGTTTTGTGTTTTATTCAGAACAGAAATAGCTGAGAACCAAAAGGCACTTCTGGAAGTATTCCCAGCTATCAATTTCCCTAATGTGTAAAATTCAAAATTTCTGAGCAATATTACAGGGATTCTTGCAAATATTAAAGATGTATTACTCTAATCGCTAATAGCATATATTTTACCCTAATTATCCCTCCTTTGAAGACTACCTGGGTTATTCAAGTTAATGCAGCACAGTAAGAGCCAAAAGTCAATGTGAATAAAACAACGATCATTTTATTTTGCCAGCAATGCAGGCCACAAATAACCTAGTGTATCTATGACACAAACTTGCATACAAAAACTCTTTTCCTCTGTTTTTGCTTCCCAGCTGTGTCTTCATTTGTTTTTAATGGAATTAAGCAAGTTTACAGATGGTAAAGCATAAAAGTAATTTTAATAAATGATTATGAGTGGTTTATTGTCTCTCACAAATCACTTCATTCCCTGAAACTAAGACTGAAAATTTCCACAACTAAGGAAAGTTTTGGAAGAAATTTCAGGCAAATAAGTAATATTTTTTTCACTTCAATGATGTCATACACTTCCACTGAAAATATAGAAAGAGGAAATTGAGACAATGTCTGGGTGTGCAGTGTGAATGCTAGAATCAAAGTGTAAGGAATGGTGTTTGTTGCTAAAGTCATGGTAGGCAGATGAATGGTGTGGTATATCAGGGATGGAACTGAAGAAATTGGGAGTTTAAAAATAGTGCTAATTCTGTGCCAGAAGAGAAAGTTCTAATTCTTCCTGAATGTAAATATCTTGGAGACAAAGAGGACATTAACTCTGATAAAGGGTAAACACCAGAAGGGTATGGAGTATCAGGAAGAAAAATTGCATAGTTTTCTAGTTCTAAAATAAATCTTTCCAACATATTGAAACTATACTTTATAATCTCTTTGAGAGAAAGGAATATGCCACATTATCTTGGATTTAGAATACTTTTTAAATACCCTTAGTCCTATGCAATTTCTAGATAGGCTGATAAATCATTAGGACTGCTTGATGTATATCAGTCATCCAGGTACGGATCAAATTTGTGAGAAAATATGCAAATATTTTAACATATTTGTAAAATTTCTATTTTGGTATTTTTAAAATTATAAATGATAAAGAAGGCATGTGACTATTCAAAACCATGGATTAAAGGTACCATCTGATGTTTTTCAAGCATATGTAAAATCAAATCCACTGGAGCTTTACTGTCCTTAGAATCCATGCCCCGAGTTGACAAAAATTGAGGAGACTACTTCATAATAAGGTCTTTTTGATAACTTTATTACCTAAGTTCCTCAAAATGGCATTCCTGATGGCCTAGAATATAGAGAATACCAGTAAACAATATTTACAGTGAGATTCTAATATGTAAATATGATCTATTCTATGACTATTTTGGAGTCTAAAAAGCTTTTTGAAATACTAACTTATCCATGGAAACACTCAAATACTTTTCACTGACATAAAATTACTCATTGCATCTTATTTAATATCTCTAAAATGTAACATTTTGGAGGGCTTTTCCCCTCCATTTAGTTTATTTTGTGTTTGCAGTTGAAATCTACACAATTTCTTGCATTCTCTCTCTCTCTATACACACACACACACACACATGCACACGTATATATACACACATATGTATATTTGCTTTCTGAGATACAAACTAATCGAAGACATTTATCTCTTGAAAAAACAGATTAAGAATAGCAATAGCAGACAAAAATTCAAATAATCACTGGTTACTCAAGTTTTCTCATAATCCTGAAAGCACTGGACAGAGTATTGTTTGTGAAGCTATTCTGAATGCTAAGTTAGTGCACTATTTGGGTTCAAGTAGAAAAAATTTTAAAAACCACAGCATTATCTAGGAATCTAAAGAAATTTGAGGAAGTTTCAGGCCTTGCTCAGATTATCTCTGACCCTACAAACATAGACTCTTTCTCTCTCATATTACAGTAATTGTAACACACATGTGTATAATTAAAAAATAAACATTTCCTCAAGATTCTTTTCAATACATATTTAGCTTATAGGCTGGAGATTGATTTTAAAGAAACCAGATATTATTTCTGTGTGTTAGAGCAATTTGAGAAAATATTGAATTCACTTTATAAGGTTTTAATGCTTTTGTATATGACTCAGAATTGGACGGCAAGGTTCCTAGCATTTAAAATTTTCTGTTCTCCTTTGTTTATGTTCCAGTTATTGAAATATTCTTAATTTAGGTTATTTTATATTTCTACTCTCCTTTGTTTATGTTCCAGTTATTGAAATATTCTCAATTTATGCCATTTTATATTTAACATTTCCACACTTATATTGCTTTATTGTCACTAATGTGGATGAAAAGAGGCAAAGTATAAACTATTTGAAGAGATTTATTCTGAACCAAATAAGAGTGACCATGGCCCATGACACAGCCCTCAGGAGGTCCTGAGAACAGGTGCCCAAGGTGGTAAGGGTGAAGCTTGGTTTTATACATTTTAGGGAGGCATGAGATGTCAAGCAAGTACATTTAAGAAATACATTGGTTTAGTCCAGAAAGGCAGGACAGCTCAAAGCAGGGGGGCTTCCAGGCTATAGATAAATTTAAACATTTTCTGGTTGACAATTGGCTGAGTTTGTCTAACGACTTGGTATCAATAGGAAGAAAATATCTTGGTTAAGATAAAAGGTTGTGGAGACCAAAGTTTTGTCATGCAGATGAAGTGTCCAGGTACCAGGCTTTAGAGAGAATAGGCTGTAAAATGATTCTTATCAGACTTATAGTCTGTGTTGACTTTAATGCCAGAGAGGCATAATGAGGCATGTTCGACCCCCACTTCCCATTATGGCCTAAAATAGTCCCTCAGATTAAATTTTAAGAGTCCTGGTGAGGAGGAAGTCCATTAACATGGTTGGGAGTGGGGGTGGGGGTGGGGGCTTAGAATTTTATTTTTGGTTTACATCTTCCCCTTTCTGGCCAAGATTTGCCAGAGACAATATCAAAGACCAGCAAATTGTTATCGTGTCTCATAGCATTTCCAGGGTGGCATGGCTGCCTGCTCTGAGTCTATCCTGTCCTTTGGTGAGGCTCCCTGTGGCAAAGGGCCTTAAGAGTCGAAAGACTTATAGTCAATTAATTGTTCTAGGCCAGATAGGAATAGATGTGGACAGGCATTCATTACCTCTTAAAGTTATTAGTTTAAGTAAAAAGCCAGCAACCAAAACCAAAAGGCAAATTTATAAGATTGATTTATTTTTAACTTCCACGTGTTGAGATACTGTAAGCTTGGTTTTTGTTACAGGTTTATAGCAATTAGCTATACAAAACAAAAGCATTGTTCTAAAAATAATTTAAAATATGTGTATATATCTCTATATATCTGTATTTGTCTTCACCACTCATGACTGGGAGTATTATAAACAGGAGGCTTTGTTACAAGATATTTATATTCTGTTAGTAAATATTTTCCTTGAATTCTATAGTAAGCAGAAAACACGCTATAGTTGGGGTGGATGCAAAAGTGACACATAATCATTTAGAAGGCAACTGAAGGTGCTTTACCAGTTGTTTAGGCATCTTTGTAGCCCTTCTTGATTTGGAGGCTTTGACCTTGACCTAATTTCATCCCTCATAACTGGTCCTTATTATCTT